>NC_056748.1:391279844-391509844 GCF_019279795.1 Protopterus annectens | reverse complement strand
CTTAGATACTCACCACTTTGATATTCTCTGCCTCTCAGAGACTTGGCTAAAGCCAGCTACCAAAGACACTGAGATTATACCCCAAGGCTATAATTTATATAGGCTTGATCGTTCTAAACGTAAGGGTGGTGGAGTGGCAATTCTATTTAAGAACCATCTTAGCATCTCCACCCTCCCAGCCTGTCCAACCCAGGATGTTAGAGCTGAAGCCATCATCACTAAACTCCAATTAAATGCACAAAAAGCCCTTTACATCATCTGTATGTATATACCACCAGGCAACAATATACCTATCTTAGAAGACTTTCTCAGTTGGGTTTCTACTAACTACCCCCAAGAAACTATAATTCTGGGTGACTTTAATATAGATTGGAATACTATTAATAGTGAAAATCCCTCCTGTCACATAAACCTACATGGTTTTACTCAATCCATTACCACTACAACAAGGCTTAATAAACCAAGTAAGAAACAGAGTATCTTAGACTGGATACTCATGAACAAAGTCAATATCACATACAAAGTAGGAACTATGCCTGATGACCTCAGTGACCACTGCCTAACCTATATCTCTAGAGAAAAGACTGACTATCACAACCTCCCTAACATAAGAATAATACGCTCTACCAAACACTTTAAAACTGACCTATTTCAAAATGATCTCAAAACATGCAACTGGAACCTCTTGAAATCACTTCCACTTAACGAAGCAGTTTCATTCTTTAACTCGACCTTCCTTTCCATTTTGGATAAACATGCCCCTGAACGCTCTATTAGAATGAAGTCTAATACAGCCCCATGGCTCTCAAAGGAAACAAAGAAATTAATTCATACTAAAAATAAAGTTTGGGCCAAATGGAGATACCATAGAATCAGCTCTGATTTTCTTCATTTTCGCCAACTTAGAAATCTTACAAAAAAGCTATAATCTCTGACAAAAAAAACTACTACTGTGAACTTCAAGAAACCCATTTCAATAAACCCAAACAATTCTGGTCTTCAATCAACAAACTCCTTTCACCTGGAACAGCAAAAACTCCCTCCCCTCTAAACGCAGACCCAGATACCCCCAACCATACTGCAAACGCTTTTAACTCCTTTTTTATAGAAACCATTCAATCTCTTGCTAGACAACTGTACACCAATGACTTTACCCTCCACATAACCTAGTTGACTCCCCCACAACTTCTCTTTTCATCCCATCTCTACCTCTTTCATTTACAAGCTTATTCTCAAACTGAAACCTTGCACCCCCTCTGCTGACTAGCTCCCTTCTCTCTTTCTTCAAAAGGCTGCTAAACAGATTGCATACCCAATAACTATACTCATAAATAGGACTATCCAAGAGGGAACCATACCTGATATATGGAAAGTCTCTCACATTATCCCACTACACAAAGGCGGTAACTCTATTGACTACTCTAACTTTAGACCTATTGCTCTTCTCTCACCTTTAGCTAAGATTATGGAGAAATGCATTCATCAGCAACTTGTACAGTATCTCTCTTTACACAACATTATAGCTAACTGTCAACATGGCTTTAGACCTCACCATAGCATCTCCACTGCCCTCCTTTCCTTTGTTGATACCATCAACAACTATCGTAACTCCAATCTTTTCTCCTCTGCTCTATTTATTGACCTCTCTAAAGCTTTTGACATGGTGAACCACTCTTCTCTTATTAACATCCTCGTATCCCTCTCATCTGATAACCTGGCTATTAAATGGTTTACTTCTTATCTAAGCAACAGACAACAAGCCGTTCTATGGGACAATCATATCTCTTCCTTATTGCCTGTTTCTATTGGAGTCCCGCAGGGCTCCATGCTTGGGCCACTTCTCTTCTCTCTTTACATAAACAATCTTAACACCGTAATCCCTCAAGCTACCTGCATCCAATACGCTGACGACTCCACTATTATTTGTTCAGCATCTACCTCTTCAGAGCTACTCTCTCTAACTCAAACTACCTTCAACACAGTAGAAACTTGGTTTACTAGACGATACCTCCTTCTCAATGCTAAAAAAACTAAACTTCTCCTTTTTACTCCTACCACTCGAGCCTCCCCATTAAACTTCAACATCTTGTCAAACGACACCACTGTCATCTCTCCTGACTCGACAACTAAACTGCTAGGAATAACCATTGATAACAATCTCACGTTTGATCAACACATCAATAACATCATCAAAGCAGTTAACAAAAAAATAGGATCTTTATACCGTATTAAACCATTTCTTACACCATCTACCAGAGCTACTATCGCCCACTCCCATCTGATATCTACTCTCTTTTACGCCTCACCTATCTTCACTAACCTTAAGAAGGCTAACCTAAATAAACTAGCAACTTGCTACAATAGCATTGCCCGCTTTGCCACAGGTGACCCTTTCAGAACCCATCACTGTCATAACCTGAAACTCCTAGGCTGGCTAGAGCTACAAAACTGTCTTATGATCTCACAACTTACTATTGCCCACAAGATACTTTACCAACCTGATAACATCCCTATACTTTCTCAACTTTTAATCCCTTATAACAATCTTACCTCCCTTCGATCTTCTTCTAAACTCATGACCAAATCTGTAAAGTCCCATAACTTAGCTGGTGACTCTCTTTTCACTAATACTGTAGGTAGGACTTGGAATCTGCTACCCACAGATATTACTCTAATCACTTCCTTACCACTCTTCAAACAAAAAATCAAACTGTACTTCCAAAATCACTGGCTTTGTTCTTGTAGGACTCCTGACTAACCTTCTTCATTCCCCCTTACTCTACTTTAATTATACACTGTGCTTACTAGCTAGGCATTTACCTACTTTTTCTCTTGCCCTGTTTCTCTCCTTTTTATGCTCTGTCTCACTCCTCTTTTTGTCTCCCCTGCCCTCTTTACCATCTTCTTACTTCTTCTCCCTACTAGACTATTGTTTCACACTCTTCTCCTTTCTTGTATTACTACTATAATCCCTTCTAATCTCTTCTTATACTTTTTTTTTCTCTCCGACGAATTGTTGAAACTAATTGCTTATCTTTAGCATTTTAATTGTGATGCTTCTACTGACCTAGTATATTTTTTGTGTGTGCCTTATGTATTTGTTGTTCTTATTACTAAATGTATATTCTTATTGTACTTAAATTTTTTATTAATATGTCTCTTTGTATTGATTTATGTGTGGAGCTTTTCTCCCCGGGCCTCTACTGAAAATGGACATATATCCAGCTAGACTAGCCCGGTTAACAAATGTAAAATAAAATAAATAAATAAAATAAAATACTGCCGTGCTGCCCTAAAATGGTCATTTCCATGCAGGAATAACTTATTCCATAAGCCTGACTAGCTTGGTCTGCAAAGCTATGGAAAGGATCATCATGGACCTCATAAATAAAGATATTGGGGACCTACAGACACTGGATCCTACCCAGTTTGGCTTTGTTAAGGGCAGATCCTGCCTCTTAAACCTGGTTGACTTCTTTGAAACAGTCACCAAGGCCATTGACGAAGGGAAGGTGGTCCACACAGCCTATCTGGACCTCGCAAAAGCCTTTGATACAATACCCCACTTGGGCATTATAGATAAGCTCACCAGCTTAAATATAAACCCCTATGTCACTAGATGGGTTGCAAACTGGCTCAAGGACAGAACCCACATGGTTAGAATTGCTGGAGCCATGTCAGACTCCAAACCAGTTACAAGTGGCGCCCACAAGGCTCAGTCCTGGGACCTCTCTTGTTTGGTATATATTTCTCGGAGGTACAGGCCAACATGGAAGGACTGTGGCTGACCAAGTTCGCAGATGACTGCAAACTGGGCGCCATAATCGACTCTCCAGCTGACACAAGCATCCTCCAAAAGGGCCTCGTAGAAACAGACAACTGGTGCCAGAGCCATGGCCTCAAGCTAAACGCCAAAAAGTGTATAGTCATCCCCTTTGGCAAAAACAAAGTGCCCACAAATTACCACATAGGTGGTAATCCATTAAGTACAGAAGAAGTAATTAGGGACCTGGGGACCCAAGTTGATAGCAATCTCTCATTTGACAACCACGTGGCCAAAGTGGTTAGAAAAACATTTTATATAGCCCACCTAATCATGAAGGGATTCACATCTAGATTAGGGAGGTCATCGTGCCTCTTTACTCATCCCTCATCAGGCCCATAATTGAGTACAATGCCCCTTTTGGGATGTACCTTACCAAACACCTGCAGCAACTGGAAAGACCCCAAAAGTACCTCACCAAGAGGATCAAAGGGCTCAAACAGATGCCATATGCTGCCCGGTTAAAGAAACTCCAGCTCTACTCAGTGGCATACCGCCTGCTCAGAGGTGACCTGTGCCTGACATATAAGGCCATGTCCAACCCAGAATTAAGGGACATGCTGCACCTCAAAAAATCCAAATCCCATCGAGCTACACGCCGAGACTTGAACCTCAGCACTGAAATAAATAGGACATGCTGGAGGGACAGATTCATAACCCAGAGGCTCCCTTCACTCTGGAATAAAATCCCAGTCCAGGTTAGGCAGAGTCCCTCATTGACTCTTTTCAAGAGGAATCTTGATGAGTGGATGGGAGATCTTAGGTTTACCCCGGGTATCACTTCTGTGTCACTGTTAGACAGAGGCACAGTATACTAACCTCGAAAAAGGGCATAGCAAAATTAATTTAAAATGGGTGGCGAAAGCCAAACATACTCTGGCTAGGCTTATAAATGCCCTAGGGCAGATAGCCTAGTATGAACCTATGAACCTATGAACCTATTCCTGCATGGGAGATTAGTGATTCCCGGGGTCTGTCTCTGTCACACAGTAGTTTCAGATTTCACAAAAGAAAGCCATTGAGTTACCAATCTCTGTTGCTACAACTCATCACTTTGTCTCAGGATGTCACCCATAAAGCCCTCAATGTGTCTGAATTTGCATGGCAACTTGTCTGAAAACTGGAAGCTTTGGATCCAGATGTTTGAGCTATGTCTCAGTGTGAGTGGAATTGCAGAGAAGCCAAAAAAGGCAAAATAACTCCTCCTTGTTACAAGCAAGATAGAGAGATAAATATTTTTATCCTCAAGGCCAAGGAAAAAACATAAGTTCACAGTACTATGAACATTTTCAAGAATACTCATAGCCCCCCCACCCAAAAAAAAGTTATTACTGGCATACGTAAAGGCTCATTGTTGGGCCTCTTCTATTTGGCATCTATATCTCTTACTTTTTAGTCGTCAGTCTTGGCCTGTGTAAGCAATAAAAGCTTACCCTCTTTGCCTGTGGTTATCCAAGTTTGTAATAACCTCATCCTGCCAATGCCTGTAACCCTAACCTTACACATTACCTTATAAAAAATCCTCTTCCTAACATAACCACTACACAAGGCGCACACACACTTTCATACCCATACGCCTAATACCAAACTTTTAGTATACCTGAAAGCTTTTGCATTTGTAAAAAAAGAAAACTTAGTTTTATGCAATGATACCTCACACACCACAGAGAAAGTCAGTGTTTTGGCATTGACATGTCTGGCAGTCAAACACAACTGCCCTCAGTCAAGAAACACATCAGTTGATTTTGTTGATAAAAGCAGATTTGATATATATATGGATGTACTTCACAAGCGCGAAATTTCAAAAGTTGTAACTGCAAATGGGCAAGACCATAAGATCAAAGTTTTGAAACTTCGAAATTGTAATAAAAAAACATTTTTTTACATTTTTGCAGGGAAGCAAGCACTCCTGCACCCCCACACCCCCTACCAAATAAATATACCAACTGCATGATCGCACTTCAGTGAGGAAAATGGTAGATTTCCCATTCCCCTCTGTACGGAGATCTCCATTCAAAACGTTCAAAGTTTCAAAATTCCGATCTTATGGTCGTGACCATTTGCAGTGTGAAGTTTTGAAACTTCGAGCTTGTGAAGAGAATCCATATATAATATATAAATATATATATATATATATATATATATATATATATATATATATATATATATATATATGTGTGTCTGTGTGTGTGTGTGTGTGTGTGTGTGTCTGTGTGTGTGTGTGTGTGTGTGTGTGTGTGTGTGTGGGTACACATTTTGAAATAAACATTTACAGAAAAGACACGTTTCGAAATATCTACTTAGACTTTAATAGCATGCACCCTTTTTTATAAAGAAGAATATTATTAAAGGACAGTGTATTTGCCTGTCATGGATTGTTGGCAAGGATGACACTTTCACACAGGAATGCCAGTTTCTCAGTGATCTGTTCACAGCTAGAAATTACCCTAGAAGCTTGATACACTCAGTTTTAACAGAAGTTACTGACTCACGTCTTACAAAGTTTCAGCCTATTCTTCTATATGGCTTCACACCTGGATCCATTCATAGTATGGAACTGAACCAGCCCCCTTGCATGTCCAATCATCTATCCAGCCAAAACCAGATCCCTGTTTCTACTAATTGGGTTGACATTTGGGTTGAAATTCTGGACCAAACTACTACTTTTCCTCCTCCTGTTTGCTGGGACATAGCACCGATAAGAAATATCATTTTGAAAAATTGGAATATTATAGAGAGCAGCCAAGAGCTTATTAAACTACTTTGAAATAAACATGTTTTCTCACATAAAAAACAAAAACCCTTCGAGCGTCTTTCGCGCACTCGGACACTCCCTTTTTTGCTGCAAATAAATGTAAATAATGGGAATACCCCAGGCATATTTAGATGTGGAAACGGTGTTGCCTGTGAGTGCATTTATACTAGATCATTCTTTTATTTTAAACACTGCTTACAAAAAAGTTACATTTTAGAAATACTTTGACTGTAGTAGTGTGAATGTAGTATATGCAGGTATCTGTATGGCATGTTCTTGCTTTTATATTGGAAAGACATCACATAAGTTGTCAAACCACATTAAAGAACACTGCATGGCTATAACAAGCAGAGCCAATATTGCAGGGATTTTAACACGTTTCAATCCCTTGAATTAAAACAGGTTGGAGTATCTTTTGGAGATGTAGTGACTCTTTTAGAGGTCCAGGAATTAAAGTGGCAGTACCAGCTGAATGCAGAGTGTTTTCCTGGATTAAATGAAAATTTAAATATTAAATGTGCTCTCAGAGGGGAAGGTAGCCTTGGCGATTTTATCTTACAAGTGTTTATTGTAGCTACTGCAGTCTCTAATTAATGTTTACAATACTTTTACTGACTCCTGAGGTTTTATTGCTATTAGGAATTCCACCCTTTGCACCTCTTCATTTTTTTAAATGTTCCTTTCTTAGGTATGATTGGATGTTATTTAAACATTTTATGACTTCCCTGCATACATTTTATGACTTCTGTACATATATTTCATGTCTCACATTTTATCTTGTTCACATTCTGAATAAGTTCTTGTTACTAATAAAGAACGAAAGCACTCAATACAAGTTTGGAATGTTTTTTTAACCTAGCCAGGTAAAACAGGTAAAAAGTTTATATATATATATATATATATATATATATATATATATATATATATGCACACACACACACACACACACACACACACACACACACACACACACACACACACACACACACACACTCACACTCACACACACTCACACACACACACACACACACACACACACACACACACACACATATATATTATATATGAAAGATTGATTACACCTGATGTATTGTGGCAAAATGTCAACAATGTCATAACATCAAAAGCACCAAAGTCAACACACCAGTATCCATGTGCTGAGAAATAACCACTCCACACATGTTGCTACACCAAACAATAAAACAAAACAAAACAAAAAAACAGTTGTAGTATAACCACTTTAATGGGCACACAAATTTGTGTTCAGTTAAGTGTTATCACCAGGGTATAATTGTTAACAGTTACTGACAATAACTAACTACAATTGAAGCAAAATGTGTATTTATTTATTGACATTTGTTAACTGTGTTGGTTCAGCTAGGCTTGTGGCCCATTTTCAGTGGAGACCCAAGGAGAAAAGCTCCAAAAAAAACACAAACAGTTTACAGAGAATCAAACATTTGAGTCAAAAATATGGTCAAAATCAGTTATACAAGAATGTCAGAGAGACAAAGCAGAAATGCAAATGCATGCTATATACATATCAATATTTTTACAGACTAAAAAATATATTTACATATTTACAAAAAGTGTCAAGTCTAACAGTATTGATTGTAGAGTTTAATAAGTATCCAGAATAGTGGAGTACTTAGCTGTAGCTGTATGTGGTGGGACTAAAAAGGTATATAGAAGGGTTGTGGGGAGCTTAAGCAGGGGCTTGACAAGGACATATTTTGGAATTGAGTAGATGAACTTTGAGTTTTTCTTTAAAGTGGGATGGGTGAATGATGGAACAGATGTCTCTTGGGAGTTTGTTCCAGGCTTGGGCAATGGAGTGTTTATATAGGAGTTTGCCAGCTATTTTTTTGGGTTGATAGATTTGTAGTAGTTGCTGATTAGAAGTATGAAGAGTCCATGGAGGAGTGTAGATAGAGATGAAGGAAGAGAGAGCAGGGCAGAATGAAGGTTTGTAAAGAATGAAGTGTAACATTTGAAGTTGTGACAGCAGTAGAAGATGTGGGAATTCTAACCAGTGGAGATTATTTAGGGCAAGGTAGTGATGTGTATTGTATGGAGAGTTTGTGATAAATCTAGCTATCTTGTGGTAAGTTTGTTGGAGTTTGTTTAAAGTAGTAGTTTGGATGTTGATGAGTACTGGGGCAGCATATAGCAGGGAGGGGAGGAGAAGAGCTTGTGCAAGGGAGAGTCTGGCATTTGTAGTTAGAAATTTTTTGTTGAGATACAGTAAACCATGTTTCTGGTGAATCTTTTTTATGCTTTGGAGGATGTGCAAGTTGAATTTGAGTTCATCATCTATGATGATCCCAAGGAGTTTAGTGTGAGCTTCAGATTGGATAACAGTGTTATTAGAGGAAGTAATAGTAAAGGTGGACTTAAGGTGAGAGAGATTGGGGGAAAAATAATAAGAGTTTGGTCTTTTTAGGGTTGAGAATGAGTAGATTCCTGGACAACCACTGTTAAGTGGATTGGAAGGCCTGTTGAGTAAGAGTGTGGAGATTGAAGATATTGTCTGAGATGGAGATGATAGTTGAGTCATCTGCATATTGGATGAGAGAGGATTGTTTACAAGAAGTATAGAGATAATTGGTAAAGACATTAAATAGGAGGAGACCCAGGATGGAACCTTGTGGTACCCTGGTTGGGACAGGTATGAATGGAGAAGTGGAAGAGAGCCATTTATCAGATTGCTGCCTGGAGGATAAGTAACTGGAGAACTAGGCAAGGGAGGAAGAAGATAGATTGAGATCTGCAAGTTTAGATAGCAGTAGGGGATGGGAGACTGTATCAAAGGCTTTGGAAAGGTCAAGGAAGAGACATGATATGAGTTTGTTATTATCCAGGGCCTCAGCAATGGTATGTGTAAAGCATAAGAGGGCAGTAGTTGTGCTGTGGTTAGGACGGAAACCATGCTGAGTAGGAGTAAGGAGGTTATGCTGGAGGAGGTAGTTGTGAGTGGATATATTGTTTGAGAATCTTAGAGAGGGGAGAGAGAATATCTGTAGCTTGGTAGTTAGATGGGTCTGTAGAGTTTCTACCTTTATGCAGGGGAATAGAAAAAAGGATTTCCATAGGATAGGGACAGTGGATTCCTGAATAGATCTATTGATTAGTATAGAAACTGGATAGGCAATGGAGTCAGCAGCAAGTTTCACAAAGGTAGGAGGTAGATTGTCAGTAGAGGGAGACCAGGGTTTGAATTTGTGAAGAAGAACCGGATGTAAAGAGAATAGTTGTTTGTTAGAAGGATTGGGAGGGGTCGGCAAAGAAGTTGTGTTACAGTTGGACAGTATGAGCATTTGATTGGTTTCAATAAAGTGTTTATTGAGAAGAGTAACAGTTTTCAGAGGAGATATATTTGGGTAAGAGCAGGGAGTTGAGAGGCAGCCTGGAGAGAGAATTTTGTTAATAGTATACCAGAATTTGTGAGGGTTGGATTTGTTATTGAATTGGGCAGAGTTATAAAAGGACTTTTTGTCATTATTGGTTTGTTTTTTGTAAGATTTCTGAGGTGTCTATAATTATGTAGCAGAGGTAATTCCTTTGTTTTGATCCAGGCTTTCCAAGCTCTATCTCTTTTTAGCATAAGGGACTTGGTTTCTTTGAGAGCCAGGGAGCATAATTGGGTTTTATTCTAACCTTCCTAGAGTGAGCAAGGAGTTCAGGGTATTCAGGAAGATGTGATTGAACCTAGTAGCTGCTTCATTGAGAGGGATTTGTTTAAGGATGGACCAGTCAGTGGTAGATAGAATAGAGTTGAATTGTACTACATTAAAATTAGAGCATTTTTGGCAATCTCTATAAAGGTGGGATTTGGGTGGTTGGATGATGTATTTAAGGACTGAGGTGGGGAGGTGGTCACTAAGTTAGTATGGTAGGGTAGTGGGGTTTTGGTAGTGATGAGGGAAGTTGGTGAGTATCCAGTCAATTATGGAGCCAGAAAATTAGTTTTTATGGAGGTGGGTTGGCGAAGATATCAGCTGATGGAAACCATGCAGGTTGATGCTGAGTTGTGGAGAGTCAGTTTTAAGTTTAGACCAGTCTAGGTTAACAACACCTAAGATTAGGGTTTCATAAGGAATATTGTGGGAAAACCAAGATAAGATATTCTCTAAAGTGGATGAATTGTTTCCAGGAGGGATATAGATGGCAGTAACAGCTAATATTTTGTGAGGGTTAAGGCTGCAATTAAGGATGATGAATGCAGCTGGGTGAAGGTCAGGGATGGATGTGGGGAAAGGTGAGAGATTGAGGCTATTGGAGTGGAGGATGGCTACACCACCCCCTTTTTTGGGAATCTGTCACAGCAATAGCTATTATAGCCTGGTGGGTGAATTTCATTGTTAGTGATATGTTTCTTAAGCCAGGTTTCAGATAAGGAAAGGATGTGAGGATTTGTATGCATTATCCAGGCATGGAGATTGGTGATTTTGTTAGTTAGGCTTTGAATATTTAGAGAGCATATTGCCAGGTGCTTGGAAATGGATGAGTTTAGTGTAAGAGGTTGGGTATGGTGAGAGGTGTTTGGGGAAGGAAGGGAGGTGGAAGATAAGGGGGTGTTTGGTTGAGGGGAGAGGGGGAGGGGCCAGCATTGGTGTGAACATCCCCAGATATGAACACGTTATTAGTGGGAAGAGGGAGTACAGTAGTACATAGATGCAGTTTGTGTAACTTGGGTTTAGATTTGTAAGCAGGAGGGTGGCTTTGCAATATAGACAGTTTGTGAAGAGAAGAGGTGGAGAGGTTGAAACGGGCTGGGGAGATATGAAAGTAGGAAGGTGAAGAATGAGTGTTAAAGGTATAGGAGGTAGGAGAGCATAAACGAGAATAAGGAATGTGTGAGTGATAAAAGGTTAGAGCAGAGAGAAGAAGTAGGAGTGAGATGGTAATGATAAGTTGTTTCATTTTTGATGGAGGGTGTAGGGCTTATAGACAGGGTGTAATAGTAGGGGAAGGAAGTGATGTATTTGGAGTCCAACAGGAAGTAGTTTGTCAGTGGATGTTGGGGAAGGAAGTTATAGAGGGTTATAGACAGGGTGTAATAGTAAGGGAAGGAAGTGATGTATTTGGAGTCTGATAGGAAGTAATTTGTCGGTGGATGTTGGGGATGGAAGGGAGGGAGTGGATGGTATAAAGGAAATTGTAATGGGGTGGTTGGGAATGGGGGTAGGGTAAGGGAACAGAGTTAGCCTGAGCAGAGCGGGCAGGGCCAGGTCAGCAGTGTAAAACAGTACTGAAAATAACAATCAGAAAGGAAGGAACTGTGAAAATCAGAGCTGAAGAGGTAAGAAGAGAGCAAGCCAGAGATGGAAATGTTGCAGATATAAATTTAAAAAACAGGAGACAAAGGGTACAGAAGACATACTAGGGGTTAAATAGCACTCTAGAATGTGTCTGGCAACATTAACCCTACATATACTGGAACTACTAAGAGTTAAAATAACATTAAACTAAAAGCTATTGGTACTATTGTTAGTTAAAACAACAAGGAATATGGTAGACTGCTGGTGTTATGCTTCCTCCTGGTGGCCAAAGTAAGTTACTACAGACAGAAAAATTAACCTGCATGTGTGCTCACCTGCCCTTTATTAATACTTTAAATGATAAGGAGAAGTTCACTTTTTAAAAAGCAGATAGTCTTAAAAACACATTCAAAGTGTGGATACATTACAGTAGAAGGAACACCTACATTTGAGCTAGAAAGCTGTGATTTTAAGTTTATTTTTGGAGCTGCTTCAGGCAGGTAACATAAGCAGATTTATAAAACCTTCACAAGGTATTTTGCTGGGTAAGTCCGTTGGGCAGGGGATGACCACAGAGTGTTTAGCCTACTGGGCGAAGCTGCAAGAGATAAGGGGGAACACATACAAAAGGTTATACCAAGAAAGTAAGAAAAGACATAGGAGAAACCAGACCTAGAAAAACCCTAGAGAATCAGAAGGATAAGTGAGGAAAAATACAGACAAAAAATAACCAGTGTAGCAATAACAGTATTCCCAGTTGACTAAGCCCTGAAAGCAGAGCAGATAGTACTTTTTAAACAACTAATGTTACACTAAACGTAAATGCAGTAGGTTGTACAGAAAAACAAATATTAGCAAACACAGTTAACTAAGCCATGTAAGCAGAGCAGAAAACATTCTTAAAAACTGCAATGCAGCACTAGGAGTAAATGCAGTATTTTATACAGATAAAGCAACATTCAGCAAACACAGTTAACTAAGTATGTTATTGGTTAGTTTTTATTTGACAGGAGGCTATTTAACATTTTATTGAATTTTTACTTGCAGACTCTGAAGAAGTCTGTTTGTTTTGGGTGAAAGCGCTTAGTCTGCGAATTGCATTGTTTTGTGGTTTTACTGCTGATTATTTGGTATACAAATTCATCTGTCCATTAAAGTGCTGTTATATTACAATTGATTTTTTATGCTCTGGGACATAGCCCTGGTACACTGAAAACTTAAAAAAAATAATAATAATAGCATTATTTTGCAGGGGGCAAGTCCCCCTGCACCCCATACACCTTGCTAATTATATTTACTAAATCTGTGATTGCACAAACACTGGGTAAGGGTATATTCCCCAACCCCATGAAGTGTGCAGTCCTGCACATCTATTGATCAGCTGCTTAATCAATCATAAGCTATTGACTAAACAGCTGCAGACCACAGACACACTCAGCATTCTATAAGGAACTCCTTTATATATATATATATATATATATATATATATATATATATATATATATATATATATAAAAATATATATATATATATATATATATATATATATATATATATATATATATATATATATATATATATATACACACACACACACACACACACACACACACACACACACACACACACACATATATATATATATATATTGTATACACACACACACACACACACACACACAACATCACCAACATCACATAAATGCAGAGAATATGGAGAAAATAAGGAATATACTTAAATCTCCTTCTCACTCTTTCTGAATCTGCCTATTATGAGAGGTCACTAGTGATCTTTTCAGTTTGACATTCTAAGTATCAGTCATGTTTGTAATGACTATAAGGGATACCATTTTCAAGAGAGAGTTTGTTAGGGATCTAGCAAACTACAGAAACATTAGATTAATAAGTATCATATCTAAAAAACTGTCAAATTATTACATTTGAATGTTCAAGCTTGACTGGACTAATAATATTTTCTGACACAAGTTTTATTACACATAGATCTTTTGTGACAAATTTGATTCAGGTTCATGGTAATATTTTGGATGCCTTGTAACTGGGTTTACTTGTAGACACAATGTACTTGGTTTTAAAAAAAGGCTATCAATACCATCCCATGTATGGAAATAATAATTTAACTTAGTAACCATAATATTAATGCTTATATCATTATTTAGATAAAAAACTGAATGACATTCACTGTTACACTTGGTGAAAAATCAGTGACTTGTGGGGTGCCCAGGGATCTCACTTTGAACCATATTTATTTACTATCTTTATGGTTTCAGTATCATTATGCACTGTAGATGCCTAAATATGCCAATGATAGCAAAATAGCCTGCTCTGTTACTGTTGTCATAGACCAGGAGCTATTACAGCCTCCGTCTGATGCCATTTTTCTGCGAGCCAACACTCATAACATTGAATTTCCTGCCAAGTAGAGTACTGTAATCCATTTTATGAAAGACAATTCAAGATACTCCTATTCAGTAAATAATGATATTCTTTTTCTGTGGTACAATATACTAATTTGAGCATCACTGTTATTGTTTATTTATCCTTTGATTTACATGTTCAGTATATTTACAAAGGAGCATACTGTCTTATGAGTCTGTTTTTTATACTATCTCATTTAGGTTTTCCAGTATCCTGTTGCCAATTTCTACTTCCATCATTAGGCCTTTAATAGGTTCATAGGTTCATAGGTTCATACTAGGCTATCTGCCCTGGGGCAATTATAAGCCTAGCCCGATTCTGTATGGCTTACGCCACCCCTTGATTTGAGTATACTGTGCCCTTTTTAAGGTTTAGTTTACTGTGCCTCTGTCTAATAGTGACACGGGAGTAATCCCTGGGACAAACCTATGATCCCCCATCCACTTATCGAGATTTTTCTTGAAGAGATTCAGTGAGGTGCTCTGCCTCACATGAACTGGAATTCTATTCCAGAGCGAAGGGAGCCTCTGGGTTATGAACCTGTCCCTCCAGCAAGTTCTATTTATTTCTGTGCTGAGGTTCAAGTCCCTCGAGCGTGTGGCTCTAAGGGATTTAGATTTACTGAGGTGGAGCATGTCCATTAATTCTGGATTTGACATAGCTTTGTATGTTAGGCATAGATCACCTCGAAGTAGGCGGTATGCAACTGAATAGAGCTGGAGTTTTTTTAACCGAGCAGCATATGGCATCTGTTTGAGACCCTTGATCCTCTTGGTGAGATACTTTTGGGGTCTTTCTAATTGCTGCAGGTGTTGGGTAAGGTACATCCCAAAAGGGGCATTGTATTCTATGATGGGCCTGATGAGGGATGAATAAAGGGGCACGATTACCTCTCTTGATCTAGATGTGAAACCCTTTGTGATGAGGTGGGCTATATAGAAGGTCTTTCTAACCACTTTGGCAATGTGGTTTTCAAAGGAGAGATTGCTATCAACTTGGGTCCCCAGGTCCCTAATAACTTTCTCTGTACTTAATGAGTTTCCACCTATATGGTAATTTGTGGGCACATTGTTTTTGCCAAAGGGTATGACTATACATTTTTTGGCATTTAGCTTTAAACCATGGTGCTGGCACCAGTTATCTGTCTCTGTGAGACCTTTTTGAAGGATGTTTGTGTCAGCTGGAGAGTTGATTATGGCGCCCAGTTTGCAGTCGTCTGCAAACTTGGTGAGCCATAGTCCTCCCACGTTTGCCTGTACCTCGGAAAAGTATATACCGAACAAGAGTGGCCCCAGGACAGAACCCTGTGGGATGCCACTTGTGACCGGTTTCGAGTCTGACATGGCTCCAGCAACTCTCACTCTGTGGGTTCTGTCTTTGAGCCAGTTTGCAACCCATCTTGTGACATAGGGGTTTATATTTAAGCTGGATAGCTTATCTATGATGCCCGAGTGGGGTATTGTGTCAAATGCCTTTTTTAAGGTCCAGATAGGTTGTGTGGACTACCTACCTTCCCTTCATCTATGGCTTTAGTGACTGTTTCAAAGAAGTCAACCAGGTTCAAAAGGCAGGATCTGCCCTTGACAAAGCCGAACAGGGTAGGATCTAGTGTCTGTAGGTCCCCAATGTCTTTGTTTATGAGCTCCATGATGATCCTCTCCATAGCCTTGCAGACTAAGCTAGTCAGGCTTATGGGGCGATAGTTTCCAGGGTCCGTAGAGGCTCCACCTTTGTGGAGTGGGACCACTATTGCTGTACGCCATTCTGTGGGCACATATCCTGTAGTGAGGCTGAGATTGTATAGCTGTTTTATTTGAGGGATTAGTTCCTCTTGTAGTTCATGTAGGATGCAACCTGGGACGCCATCTGGTCCCATGGAAGCAGTGTTTTTTTGCTTTGGAGAGGGCAGCCTTCACCTGAGCATCTGAGATGTTTGGGAGGCAGCCCTCTGCCGGGATAGATACTTGCTCTTTTGGGGGGGAGGGGGTGGAGAAGTTTGCACTGAACCTGTCTGCCAGGATATTGGCGATGTCTGTGGGTTCAGTGTATTTTTTGTCGTTTAGAATCAACTCAGAACAAGTCTGGGATTTGCATCCCAGGTTTCTAACATAACTGAAAAAAGCCTTATGATTGTCTTTGGTGTCCTGTGCAATTTTTCTCTCAAAGCTGGCCTTGGAGGATTTTATGAGGGATCGTAATTTTTTGCTAGTACTGATCAGAGATGCCTTCCCTATTAGGGATTTTGCTCTATCATGTAGTAGCTTCCTCCTTCTGTTGTACAGTTTATTTATGGCAGGGGTCCACCAGACTGGACGCCTGCCTTTGGATGATTAGGTCTTGGTTTTGTTTGGGATAGCATGATCCATGCATTCCTGGAGATGTCCGTAGAATGCATTTATATAGGATTCTGCAGTTTGGGCTGTAGTTTCCACTGGCCCTGGGGCCTTGAAGGATTCCACTTCGGTTTTGAGAAGTGAGAAGTTCGTTTTTGAGAAGTTTTTCACTGTGGTTTTCTGGGCTGGGGGTGGGGTCGGGATGTGGACATCCAGTGAAATTAATTTATGGTCTGATCTTACCAATGAGGGATATACTTCTGGTGTGGAGCATAGAGTCCCCATGTTGGTAATGATCAGGTCTAGTATGTTGTCCCTCTTGTGGGAGTGGTGACTAGTTGTTCCATAGCATTTGAGTTTATAATTTCCAGGAATCTTTGGGCTAAGGTGCTGGGGCTTGAGTAGTGCTTCCAGTCAATGTTTGGGTAGTTGAAGTCGCCCAATATAATGGTGTTCGGAGAGATCTTCATGTTCTCCAGTGTTTTCAGGAAAGCCGAATGGGATTCCTGACTTTGAGAGGGTGGTCTGTAGGATGCTATAAACTGAAAAGCAGTCTTGCCCACTGTTAGTTGCACATGGATGGTCTCCGATACTTCATGCAATGCCACTAACCTGGAGGTGTGGATATCCTTGATAAATATGGAAACTCCCCCTCCTTTTGTGGTTCGGTCTGGGTTTTGGGGCTGAAAAGCATTATATGAGGTATAGCCTGGTAGTGCTGGAGTGCTCTCTGGAGCCTTGAACCAGGTTTCTGTCACTGCACAGATATCAATGTTCTCCATACTGAGGAGAGCTTTGAGTGCGTGCATCTTGAGGTTAAGACTTCTGGCGTTTAGCAGCATTACCCTTAGTTTCTTGTTCCTTGTGCTGTCTATGGGGGTGGGTTTGACTTTTGAGCCTTGCCTAAAAAAGGCACTATGGGGGTGGCAAGAGCCTTTGCCAATATCCGAAAGCCCAGTGGTGACAGGTGCAAGCCGTCCCTAGCGAAGCAATGTGGCTTGTCGAGCATGTCATCCCAGGCTGACAGACACTGGATCCCCTTTGAATGACGCCAATTGTTAAAATCAATCATTTTGTCTTTGTACTGTGGCATCATTCTAGGTGAGGGTAAGATGCTGCTCAAGGTCAGGGTCAAACCAGCCTGGGCTACATGATCAGAGAGCTCCTCTATGTCTCTTTTCATGTAGTCCAGGGAGGTACGTCTCAGGTCATTCACACCAGAATGTACAATGACTGAGTCATATTTGTATTTGCTTTGGAGTGACCTGAGTGCTTGCATTATGTGTCGGATCCTAGCACCCGACAGGCAGCTCACTGTGACCTTCTCTTTATTCAGCCTGGTGAGTGGGACGTCAGTGTGTCTGACAATAGAGTCACCTATAACAAGAGTATCAGGTGTGTTATTCAGCCTTAAGGACTGTGGCTGCTTGGCACACTGACTTTGTGGGTTATGTGTTGTGTGTGTTTTGTTTTGAGGTAGTGTTTGCTTGGATGTCTGCTTTGGAGGTCTCTGTTGCTTAGGTAGATTTTTATTTAGAGCCTCCGAGTATGTTTTTGTGTATTTATGTGTTTAGTTCGCTGATGTGGTGGGACTATGTGATACTGGAATTGTGTTGTGTGAGGTTACCTTTTCCTCCTGACTGGTTACACCAGTTTTGAGCTGAGAGAGCTCAGCCTCCAGTTTGGCTAAATAGTTGCATCTCTCACATATATTTGAACCTGTTTGGAGGAGGAGAGGGTTGTCCGTGTACATGAGACAGTTGTAACATTGCCTCAGAATTCCCAGATTCACCAGCTGGACTGGAGAGGAAACCATTGACTGACCTTTGGACATGCTAGAGTAATATAGGGAAACTGAATTTAAGACAGACCAATAGAGGACAGGGTAATCGTAGAGAGTGTAAGAGTAAGTAGTGCTTATGGTTTAATAGTGCTAACTTGTAGGATTACTTAATTGGACCAGTGAAAGGCCTTAGAATGAGAATATGGTGTTTAAATTGAGAGATAGAGCAGTTCTAAGGGGAAAAGTGAAGAGCAAACTTTGTGGCGCCAGGAATAGTTTAAACCCAATTAGGCGGCACTGCCCGCTGTTGAGCTATGCTCAAAAATGTGCAAAACTGCGCAAAAGAGGGTTTTAAGAGAGGAAGATGAAGGAGTTTTGGAATTTTCAAAAATAAAATACCACGAAGAGGCAAGATAACAAACTTTAGCGTACGTTAGTTTATTGTCCACTTTCATCCGTAGACTTCATCAGAATAAAACATCCATCAATGATCAAAGCATAAATAGCATCATCAATCAAAAGTTAATTAAACAATTAAAAAACATAATTAAACTTTTAAAGATACAAAGTCAGGTAAAAAAGGATCTGAGATCAACTTGTTTGTTAACTGACAGTTCCCTATACTTTAAAAAACATTTAACATTGATGGTATCATTAAGACCAGGATGAACATCAGAATTTAGTCTAATTTGCCAAAGGGTCTCACGCTGTTCGAGGTGGTTCTTAAAATCACCTCCCCTTAAATCAGAATGGACCACCTCCAAAACAGAAAACAAAAACTTTTTAAATGTAGGGCAAGTGACTGAATGTTTGAATAAAGCATTATTTTCATCTTTATGTTTAATAGCATAAAGATGCTCTCTGATGCGCGTTTTTAAACATCTACTGGTCATACCGATGTAAAATGATGGACAACTAGAACAAATACCAACATAAACTACACCTTTCGTGTTACAATTTACAAAACAAGGCACACTAATAGTTTTTTCGCAAGTGTTAAGACTAATATATGGACCCTCATGAATGTACCTACAAATGCTGCACTGATGGCAACAATGCATACCTCTTTTGTCAGAAATAGTTGTAACAAATTGGTGGTCATTAAACTCTAAAGCTTTCTTAACACTGAAACTATTCTTAGAAACAAAGAATGGTTTATTTCCCAACACTTTGAACAAATCCAAGTTGCCCCTAATAATCCTCCAATTTTGGTCACTATCTGTTGAATACGTCGACTATCAACAGTCATATCCAAAGCACAGACCAAATTGTGATCAACGTAGTTGTTAATATGAGGCAAATCAGTACTAGGATTCTCATTGATGGTGTAGTTCAACAATGCTTTATAATCAACTGAACGTTTGCTTATGATCTCCGTGCTGGTTTTTATTAAATCATTGATCATTGATGGATGTTTTATTCTGATGAAGTCTACGGATGAAAGCGGACAATAAACTAACCTACGCTAAAGTTTGTTATCTTGCCTCTTCGTTGTATTTTATTTTTGACTTTTTTCCTGCATTTGTTTCCTGTTTGAGTTTTGGAATTGACCCAAAATGGCCAATAAAATTACAGTTTCAAGTCAGTAACCACTCCCACAGGGGCAGGCAGGCTGCTCAATGTTTTTCACTACCACTGATCAACAGAGAGACTTTCCTTTAGCCCAAGCAAAAAATGGCCTCACAGAAACTTACAAACAGTTCAAGAACAGCAAGCCTGTAACTGAACTTTTTTAAATCTCAGAAAAGTGGGAAAAAAGCAAGATTTTTTTTTTTTTGTTTTTTCAGAGGTAGCAGAGGTTAACAAGTATCAGGAAGTTATAACAGTGCAGTAAATGACCCCACACAAGAGTGCTAGGCCAAAGACAGATAAAATGCAAGTTTTGAGAAAAAAACGATTTTAAAAATAAGTGCAAACAGGAAATTCAGTAAACAGCTCTAGGTTGTGCTCTAAATACAGTTACTAATGCAGAAATCAAATTTAACAAGCCAGAAAATGCTCAAAATAGGCGGCTATGCAGAAAAACTTAGCAAATAAACAGAGGAAAAATATTTAAGTCTCAAAAGTGGCTCCTTTCTTCTCTCAGCATTTTCTCCTCTTGGTGGGTGCTTCACCAACAGCCAACAAGCCTGAAAAGATGCCAAAACCATGAGGCAACCAGGTTTTAAGAGAGGAAGATGAAGGAGTTTTGGAATTGACCCAGAATGGCCAATAAAACTACAGTTTCAAGTCAGTAACCACTCCCACAGGGGCAGGCTGCTCAATGTTTTTCACTGCCACTGATCAACAGAGAGACTTTCCTTTAGCCCAAGCAAAAAATGGCCTCACAGAAACTTACAAACAGTTCAAGAACAGCAAGCCTGTAACTGAACTTTTTTAAATCGCAGAAAAGTGGGAAAAAAGCAAGATTTTTTTTTTGTTTTTTCAGAGATAGCAGAGGTTAACAAGTATCAGCAAGTTATAACAGTGCAATAAATGACCCCACACAAGAGTGCTAGGCCAAAGACAGATAAAATGCAAGTTTTGAGAAAAAAACGATTTTAAAAATAAGTGCAAACAGGAAATTCAGTAAACATCTCTAGGTTGTGCTCTAAATACAGTTACTAATGCAGAAATCAAATTTAACAAGCCAGAAAATGCTCAAAATAGGCGGCTATGCAGAAAAACTTAGCAAATAAACAGAGGAAAAATACTTAAAGTCTGAAAAGTGGCTCCTTTCTTCTCTCAGCATTTTCTCCTCTTGGTGGGTGCTTCACCAACAGCCAACAAGCCTGAAAAGATGCCAAAACCATGAGGCAACCGGGTTTTAAGAGAGGAAGATGAAGGAGGTTTGGAATTGACCCAGAATGGCCAATAAAACTACAGTTTCAAGTCATTAACCACTCCCACAGGGGCAGACAGGCTGCTCAATGTTTTTCACTGCCACTGATCAACAGAGAGACTTTCCTTTAGCCCAAGCAAAAAATGGCCTCACAGAAACTTACAAACAGTTCAAGAACAGCAAGCCTGTAACTGAACTTTTTTAAATCTCAGAAAACTGGGAAAAAAGCAAGATTTTTTTTTTGTTTTTTTGTTTTTTCCGAGATAGCAGAGGTTAACAAGTATCAGCAAGTTATAACAGTGCAGTAAATGACCCCACACAAGAGTGCTAGGCCAAAGACAGATAAAATGCAAGTTTTGAGAAAAAAATGCTTTTAAAAATAAGTGCAAACAGGAAATTCAGTAAACAGCTCTAGGTTGTGCTCTAAATACAGTTACTAATGCAGAGTAACTGTATTTGGAACCTCCATTTGCAAGGTCTCAGTCAGCTGGAAGCTTGAGAGGATTCAGTGCTTCTCTGGTAGGAGAACTAATATGGTGAAAAGCATTTACTTTCCAAGTACTTGCAGACTTTACATTTATTTTCACCTGATAAGATGAAATGTAACTGTCTTCAAAAGCCAGCATTGTATAGTAATGGAAGCTGACCTAATTTTTTCTATTCACAATAATAACTTATTATGCGATTTAGAAAGTTTTTATACTAGACCTAAAGCTTTTAACATCAGAAATAAAAATTGTGGAACAGTTTACCAAGGATCATTAGACTGTCTGTCAATGTAACAAAACATATATTTTTTGGCGGGTATATATGTGTTAAGCATTTCATCACAATGGAGAGCAATAAAAAAGCTATCAGTTGCAGTATTATATACTACTTGCAATATGGATTGGTTATACTCACAAACTACTAGATTATCCATTAAGTAAGCTCAGAGCAGTATACAAGACTATAGGCTGCTTTTCCTCAAACTCACCCTAGAGCATACACCACTGCCTTAAGTTGTGAATAGTTAGTTGGATACACTTAGACAGTAAAGGAAAATTAAGTCATCTTATTTAATGTAAGTGCACAAAATATTATACAACTCCAAATGCCTAAATCGGATCCACTTACAAAATGGTATGTACTGCTGCAGCCCCTGTGTTCATCAGACACATTACTTTTGGACTTTGCAAGGGCATACCGTAAGCATGCTAGTGCCCTGCATTTCAAGCACATGGAACTCTCTTGTGACTGTACTTTGCACTCTAGACTCCACAAAAAAATAGAATAATATTGCAAAAGTACTGTAAGATATCATTGGCATAAATATAAGATTATATGAGCATCAACCCATTCTTCATTTTAAACTTAACTCATCAACTTTTTTCTGAAATTCTCTCTCTCAGTAATCATGCATTTGAGCCTATGTCACAACTTACAAACATTTTTTATTGAAAGCCCTCCAACAAAAATTAACCCTGCCAGTACCCCCTCAAAACCTATTACTTTAATACTAACACACAAAACTATATAGATATTCAGAAATTGAGGTTTTACCCTCCTAATAGGAGCAAATGTCCCAAACTGACAGCCATACACATATACTTGAGTTAACCTAAAAGACAGGTTATCCATGCTAAGATGCATGGTGCAGGCTCTGCTTCTACTAAGCGCTAACTGTTTTTGTCTTATCTTTATAGCTCTCCCAGCTGAAAAAACCCTGAATGCTTTCAGAGAATATTATCTCTTAGCCAGTTTCTCTTTTCTTTTTTTCCCCAGACAATTAGTCTCCACCAGACTGTAACCAATTTCTCTTTATCAGATTGTTTCTGTGGAGACATGAGGGCCAGATACAGAATTTTTACTAAGCATACATTCATTTCCTAGAAAAAAGACTTATAATAATCAGTACTCTGTTTTGTCTATTTGGCTTCTCCCAAAAATTGCCACCAAATAAAAAAGCACATACATTTTTCTTTTGTCATGCTCTTTTATCCAGGCTTTTTATTTATTATTATTATTATTATTATTACTATTATTGTTTTGCAGCGCCTACATTTCTTAAAACCAAATAAGAAGAAAGAGAGAAGAGAGACAGAAAGGGAAAAAAAGAGCAGCACCTATTTACAATCCTCATTACATTTAAAAATAACTGAGAAAACTTGACTTTAGAGCATGCAAAGAAAATCATACACCACAAAAATAGTAATATTAAGAAAAAATGTTTTATTTACTTACAGTTAACTTTCTCCCCTCTCTTCCCCATTCCCAAAGCATTTTCCAAACATTAATGACATGAAGAGGGGCATTTACTTTAGAGTCCCCCACAAGTCCAACAAATTCTGAAAAAGTCCAATATTTCCAGATTTTCTTGTTCTGTCATATTTCACAAATATAATTATTGCATTGCAATCCCACATTACGTTATTGGTTTTATTATTGCTCATCTCCATCTCCCAAATCCTGTCTTTGCTTCATTTCCAACATACTCTTGATTCTTCCAGTCAACTTGCATGGTCCCTTAGTTCTCTCCAACATTTTCTGTTGAAGCAGTGAGATAGGTTTTACAAGTACAGTCTCTCTGTGGTTTTACAGGTACAGTCTCTCTATGGTCTTTATCACCAGAAGAACAAGAAGCAGAATTCCTTCTGTTTTGTAGCTCACTTTTTGTTGGATAAACTTGTATTTCCTCTTTAGCATGTATTTCATCAACAACTGACTTTGTCCCTGCAGGAAATAATACCTTGAAGACATCTGAGTACATCAATTTGAATCTCACACCTGTGTCTTGACATTCCCTGAATAGTGGAATGAATTTACTCCTCTTATGCCTGGTGTAAAATGAGTAATCATTCTTCACGAACATTCTGCTGTTTCCCAGTGTAAGCATTTTGGCCTTCTGCCACAGTTTTGTCAGAATCAACTCTTTCTGCTGATAGGATTGTATCTTTATTATTAAAGGTCTAGATTGTACTCTCATAGCCAGGTTTGAAGCATACACACGATGTGCCCTTTCAACTAATAACAACTGCTGTGGAAAAGCAGTCCAGCTGCTTATTTGTGCTTGCATAAAATCAATGCAGTCTATTCCTTCCAGCTTCTCTGGTACAGCTGAAAATCTCACATTTTCCCTATGTGCTCTGTCTACTAATTCTATTATTTTTTAAACATCTTTTTCTGAGCAGTCTCATATTCAGCCAGCTTTTTCTTCATTTCAACATCTGATTTTTGCAGCTTTTTCACATCATATGAATATCTGTTTAAACCTTCTTCAATTTTTTCCAGCCTTTTGTTGTTTGTGTTGATATACTCCATCAGTGTTTCATTTATTTTAACCAGTCTGAGTGCAGTTGTCTTATATCTTCCAGCAGGTTACTAGAAGTCATGTTTGGAGGTTCCATTGCTTTTTGCTGAATAGCTGCAGATCTTTCCCCAGTCAGTGTTTCTTCCTCTTTTTTTGTAGTTGATTTTTTCCAGATGCTCTGTATTTCATTTTTCCTGGCATCCAGGCAGTTCACTTACTAGCCAGTTATTGAAATTTACCCATAAACACAAAAGTCTACTGGCCTTCTCTGTTGAGTTTCTGATTTCCCACTGGGAGAGCTAGAGCTAAGCTGTTAGTCTGAAACATGTAGATTACTTATGACTTAGGAGATGATTAGATGATTATAGCAGAATTGGCAGGTTAGACAAGGAGATGCATGTTACAGTTACTGCATCTAGTAGGATAATGCAATTATCAAAAGCTGATTGACTGCCCTCTTTGGATATGTTTCCCGCTTGAGATTTTTGTAGGTGTGGATATAGGTTTTTGGATCTACTTCAGTAGATTGAAAGTTTGGAAAACCAAAATTTTAATTAACGAGACAAGAATACCACAAAGTCAAAATAATAAAACTTTAACATTTCAAAACTTGTAAGAACGAAGCACCTACTGCACATGTCTGACAACACTCAGACATTCTGAATGGAGGTTGTGGAGAAAACAAAATAACAGCTGCACCCTTTAAACACTTAATTTAAATTAAAAATATATTGTTTTCAATGTTTTTGCCTCCCTGCACCCCCCATGTTGTGGGCTGCTCCCCCACACTCCCTGCCAACTATATATACCAACTTTGAGATCACACTACATTGGAGAAAACAGTAAATTTTCTGATCCGCACTGCACCGCAATCTCATTCAGAAAAGTTGAAAAATATACATTTTTTTCTTAGAAGTTTCCAGATGTTAAAGTTTTGTTATTTTGACTTTGCTGTCTTCTTTTCTCATTAATTAAAATTTCAGTTTTCTGAACTTTCAGTCTACTGAAGTAGATCTATTTTTTCATGAAGAACAGAAATTAAATTAATTGAAAAAAAGATGAGAGGCAATATATTAATTACAATTAATGCTAAAACAAATAAGTGGTAAACTAATACGGATCTAAAGTAAAACTAGACTTTAGGTATGTGCAGTGATAACAAACAGAACATTTTATGGATTTATTTACATTGCCACTACATTCCTCAAGCAAAGCCAATTTATGACATGACTTATTTAAAAAGCCTATAACACGTCCACTAACAATATAATACAACTCAGTGTAATACAGATGATTAAGGCTATGAGATGCTCATGAGCTGCATTCTCTAGTACTGCATTTGATTCCTTCAGTCTCCATTTGCCTACTGCGAGAACCTCAGCAAGTTGCTTAACCCAGTCAGTATTCCTGACCTCATACCAGTTAATAAAAGTAAAATATGCAGCTGATTGTCATTTCTTTAGAGGTGAATATTCTTTTTTTCCTCAGGTAAGGGGCTATACACAGAAAAGGGAGATGGCACAAAGCTTACTAAACTTGTAATCAACTGAAATTCGTCAGTCCTCCACTAACAAGAAAATACTGATATTTTACATTATTTTAACTCTTTCTTTGTAAAAATGTCATTTTTTATTAGTTACGAGCAGTAATAGTTTGAGCTCAGTGATGCAGAGAAAGGAAGCTTTGACAGCAGGTCAAGATGATCTAAGATTGCCTAGCAACCCAGGTTAAGGAGAAGCCAGGGGGATAAGAGTGAGCAGCTGATATCATGTCATCCAACCTATACAGAGGGGGGCAGCTAATCCTGCTGCTGTACTGCCATCCAACAGAGGTTGGGTATCGTTAAGTCCAATGTTTCACCAGAAGCAGCAAAGGTGAGACAACAGCATGCATGTCAGAGTTGAGCGTGGCATAGTAATATACTTCAAGAGGCCAGGACAGTGGCAGATCTCATTAGATACCACAGTGTAACACCAGTTAGGGTCAGTAGAAAACCCTGATGACTGCCTGGATGATGGCATACTGTGAAGGGCTGTCACCTAAAGAGGAATAAATTAGATGGCCAGTTCATGGAAGGGCTTATGGTTGGTAGGTAGCATTGATAAAAAGCATATAAAATAATTTGAGTCTTCAGAGAAATCTGTGCTTGATTTTGCAGTAATTACTAATACATGTTTAAGATGATTTATAAGTCATAACTAAAGAAAAATTATACATTATATTTAAAATGATCAGTTTGGTAGAATCTTCATTAAAGGTTTATTTGGTTCCAGTGATTCAGTTTTCAGTGAAGAGAATTTGTTAAGTCCACTAAACTGAAGAGATAACTTCTGTTATTGTTTGTGAAATGTGGTTAAAGAACAATGACTGGAAACCAGTTCTGTCAGGGTATAAATGTTTTTACTGCAACAGACATTCTAATAAAAAATCAGGTGGAGGTGTTATGATAGGGATTAAAGATAGCTATGAGACCTGTGATTATTACATGTTCAATGATAACACCAACACCGACACTATAGACTGTGTAACTGTGACAATAAAGACAACCCTGGAACATATAACAATTGCTGGAGTGTATAGACCACCAAAGCCAAATGCACATGACCTAGAGGCATTCATACATTTCTTGCATGAAATACAGGGGAGGGAGAGTAATATTAGCTGGGACTTAAATTTACCAGAAACAGACTGGAATAATATTGATTCTACAATGTTAGTAAGGAAATTATTCACAGCATATATTCAGGAACAACAATTGTTTCAGATTGTTAAAAAACCTACCAGGGGATGGAACATACTAGACATTGTTTGTGTTCCCAAAGAAATTACTGTAACTTCAAGTCAAGTTTTACCCCACCGTTGATGTGCAGTGATCATGGGGTTATAATGGTTAATTTGTTGCTAGATAATTTTGCCAAGCTGAAATCTAAACCAATGCACAGAAGGTTAATTACAGATTATATGGAAGCAAAACAGTCACTATATAAAACTAATAATAGTGAGGTGTTCAGTGGAAAAACTGCAGATGGAATGTGGAAAGTTTTGAAAGAGAAAATTGTTTTTCTACAAAAAAAAAAAAATGTTTAACATCAAGATCTAGGCATACAACATCAGGTGGATATTTTTCCATAAGAATAATATATCTGATTAAGGTGAGAAACAAAAAATATAAGAAATGGAAGAGAGGTTGAACTAGAATTTTGAAAACTGAAATAAACAAGCTGGAAAAACAGATTAAGCATAGTGTGAGACAAGATCAAGAAAAATTTTGAAGAAAATGTATATAAAGATATTGAGCATAATAGGAAACCCTTTTATATATATATATATATATATATATATATATATATATATATATATATATACATAAGATGTGGAAGGAGTAAAGACACAAATTGATAAACTGTGTGCAGATTCTAAAATTTATTCTCAGACACAACAGATTATAGATATATTTACAAAATCTTATGCAAAACAGTTTGGCTCCACAAAAGGGGTGGTAAGTTGCCCTAGTGACATCCAGGTAACCCTAGATACTGGAATCAAATTAGATTATATTGAAAAAGAACTGTGCAAACTGGATCCAAACAAAGTGCAGGGAGGAGATGGAATTAGTAACAATGACCTAAGAACACTGCAGCAAGAACTAACACTAGCATTATAGTTATTATTCACTAGGTCATATAAATATGGAGAGATTCCTCAAGATTGGAGACATGCACTTATTAAACCTGTCTTTAAGGGAAAGGGGAGTAAGACAAACCCAGAGTCATATAGACCATTAAGTCTACTTTCATGCTGTGGAAAAACAGTGGAGAAGGTAATATTGGATAAGTTATTGTCAGAGCTGGATAGGTTGGGACTTGAAACCATATATCAGCATGCATATGTTGAAAACAGATCTATTACCACCTGTAACATGATGTTCTGTAACAATATAGTAACAGCTATGAGTGAAAAATTGTGCTGTAATGTAATTTATATAGATTTAACCAGCATTTGACAGGGTCATACACATAACACTGATCAATGGATTATTACAACTAGGTACTGATGTACTCTTGATAAGATAGATAGCTGCATGGCTTACAAATAGGGCATGGCAAGTACCATACAGCAAGTGGTCAGGCGAAATCCTTGGTTGCAGTCAGGGTTTCCCACAGAGCTCTGTCCAGGGCCCTTACTTGTTTAGATTGCATCTTTCAGACCTAACTTTTTCATCTGAGGTGTTCTACAGTCTATATGCAGACGACCTGAAATTAGGTAAACAGATTACATGTGTTACAGATAAGGCATGTCTGCAAAATGACTTGACTAAATTGACCATTTGGGCACAGGAGAATAATATGCTGATAAATACATGAAAAACTAAGCATATGCGATTTGGTGGGCATAAACTGAAAGGTGAATATTTAGCACAGCACACAGTGATTGAAACTATAGACTCATTTAAGGACCTGGGTATATGGGTAGATTCAGCTATGAGTTTTTCTAATCATATCAGCCAATTGGATAATGATAATTATAGAACTATAGGTTGTATAAAAAGATTTATAAAGTCTATGAAATCGAAATTAATGAAGTCATTGTTTGTTAGTTACATTAGACCCAAACTTGAGTATGGAATAACAATATGGAAACCCTATAAGAAAACAAGCATGAGTAAACTGGAAAGAGTACAATGGAAATATACCAAGGCTATCCATGGATGTGAAAATTTAAGTTATTATGAAAGACTAAAATATCTGAACTGGTACAGTGTCAGTTATAGATATCTAAGAGAACATCTTATTCAGGTATATAGGGCATTTAGTGACAACTACCTCTGGGAATGTTTGGGGTTAACAAAAAGTACTAGAGAATCATCAGACAACCTATGTAGAAGATTCAGTAGGAATGAGAAGTATATTAATTGGTTCTCTGACAGAGTAGCTGATGCATGGAACAGACTACCAAATTACATTAAAACAAGTACTAGTTTAGATATTTAAGAGCAGCCTGGATACTTATGGGAACAAGTGTTTTGTTATATTGGCAAGCTAGAAGGGCATTAATGTCCATGCTTTAAATATTTGTATGTATGTATGTATAACCTCAAAAATGTTTTATAACTCACCCTATCATATTGCAGACTTATACCTAGGTAAACCAGTTGGAGGTGCAGAAGGTACCAAAGTTTTAGGGACCACCCATTCCTTAGTCACAATGGATCTGTCATCACTGAACAGCGAATTAATGTAATAAATCACTTCCCTAGGTTTGCAACTCTGAATAGGTATATGAGTACAAATTACACAATGAGTTTTTACCAATGAGGCTTTTTCTGTAGGTCAGTGCTCTTCATTAAAGCTTCTGTATGGATTTTTCACAGACACACACACACACACACACACACACACACACACACACACACACACACACACACACAAAATTTATATACGTAGAGCTGACAGATGCTAATTAACTGAACTGATACATAACTACTGTTGATGCTTTAATACTAACACAAGTATATTTCACATATGAGGTAACAATAATTTCACTACTGTAGGCCTAGCTGCGGTTTCACTCAGGATTCTCTGTAAATTCATTTTATACATGTTATCCTGCAGAGTGAGAGGCACTTTCTGATAAAACTGAACATGTGTGTACATTTTCTCCTGAGTGATAGGAATGTGACCACTCATTCCATCAGGAAAAGTCTGTTGTGTATAGTGCCTCATTTTGCAGTAACCAAATCAGTGTTCCTTTGATTCCTTTAGGAGCTGTTTATTGCAGAGTAGCCTACAGCACTGTCCAGAACAGAGTGCTGCCTTTTCTGTTCCACCAGGCTGCCTGTTTTCTTATAGATAGATAGATAGATAGATAGATAGATAGATAGATAGAGAGGTAGGTAGATCATTCTTTATCTTACGTGTCTTGCAATTCTCTTTATGTCACTCATCACCCCCCCCCCCATGAGTCAGAACACAATAATGGTTTGGAGTACAACAAAGCCCATGACCCCTTCAGAAGTAGTCTTGACTTACTCTGACTCACTCTGTTAAAATGCACAAAAAGACCCCAAAAATGTACTCCTACCTACAGTGCAGCAGCAGCAAATTAAACCATTGTTTTCCTACGTCCCACTCTGCCTTTCTCACTACACACTTGCCTTACAACTAAATATAATTAATTCCCCTTACTCATGACTCCTTAATCTTTGACAAAAGAGAATTAAGGAAGTACCTGCTATTAAACAAATCCACCTCCCTAATGTTACCTCATATCTCTGTAAATGCAAACCAGAACCTTTCTGACAGCAGTTATCCATGCTCAGGTGCAGCTTGAATCCCATCAGCATCTTAGTATAACTTAGTATAAGATTTCTCATGTTCTTAATCTTCTTCTTGTCTTTTGGCTTTTCCAGGTTAGGGGTCACCACAGCGGAACACCTGTCCGCTAATGATTGGCAGTAGAGTTTTACGTGCTGGCTTGCCGGGCCTAACGCACAACCTTCAACTAAGGAATGCCCATTCACGCATGTCATCACACAGAAGACGCTCTAACTGAGAATCGAATGGGCAACATCTAACTGGGAGGTGACAACGCTACCGCAGCAGCACCACCGCGGTACTATTTCTCATGTTCTTAATACTATATAAAAATACATCCTAACCAAGTCTATACACCATCCATTTTGCAACATCCTGTTTTTCTAGTATGAGTGTCATACTGCTTCTAAACCATTTAAAAAATGAACTTTTTCTACCAGTATGTGTAACATCAAAGTGTTAAAACAGAATCTGGAATATGCAAGGTAAACTGCTGCACATTAATACCCCTTTTAAAGGTAAAAGATTTTGACTAAAATGAAAGTCAAACAAACATCTTTCTGAGAAATATTATTACTCAGCCTCAGATAAAATAAAATCATTTGAAATATAGTATAAGGGCAATAAGTCATGAAGTCTTAACAGACACAACAGTACCTCTTTGTGTTGATACCTGGCACTGAACACTATCAGAAATCTACAGTAGGATATGAAACTATAACATTAGGTGTCTCAGACAACATTATGCAACTAGATAAGAAAATCATATTATCTAAACAATGTACAGGATTGCATGATGCTGAAGAAAGCACCAGATATTATACCTATTAAATATTGTTGAAAGGAAAAATACTAGAAGCAATAAAACAGAAATAGTGGTAAAACAACAAAAGTAAACAAGGATTAGACACAGGCGCAGAACTGATACATTACTAAATACATGCACATTTAGAGTTTGTGGATAAAGATGTAGCTAATGCATTGCATTGATTTCATTCATTTAGTTACTTGGTTTTACTTCTGTTTTTTTTTTTTTTTTTACCTGAGTGGCCATAACCTATTTAACTTCACACCTTATTTGCTATAATAGTTTCAAGTCCTACAGCCTTCAGAAGGCTCTTTGTGGTGCCCCACTTACATTTCTCCACAGTCACTGTGCGGCTCCCCAGAAAGAGGCATCCTCACCCTTATTCCTTTCCTCGTCATCTTCCCAAAAAATAAGCTTTTTGTCACAGTAGCAGTTTAGAATGCATTACAAAGGCTACCTCAGGCTACAACCTGTCTTGGCAGAGACACTGAGACAGTGGTCATCACTCAGTCAGGAAAACTCTGTCCCAGTTCTAATTGTCACTGGAGCAATTTAGTTACTAAAGTAATATGAAGCCACACTGTAGAATTTTACTGAATAACAAAAGCTGGCACTAGCTGAATGCAGTATTTGTACCTGAAAAGTTACATTTCTTAGAATAAGATTACAATTGCATAAAAACAATGTAAATACAAATAAGACTGTTGTAGTCTGTGTTTGGAAGTATATGTAAAGAAATACATAAAATAAGAAGCTGAAATTAGGAAGAGAAGTGCTAAGGATAAATCATACATGCAGCTATTAACTGAAGAAAGTTTGTACTTTATCCTTAAAAATGATAAACTCTGAAGGTAACCAACTTGAACTAAATAGAAAGAGAAAAACTGCAAATAGTATGGCTGAAAAGAATATGTAGATCTTAAGAATTATTATCCAGTACCGAAATACTTAAAATGTCTGAATTGTGATGTGCTAAAAGTATTGAAAGAGTTGTACATATATGTTTACACACATAGCTTAGATTTGTGGAATTGTGCACCATCTTCCAGCTTGTTGCTACAGCCTCCCAACCTGAACAGCACCCCATACACACAGTGACACATGCTACATGTCAGTAAATACAAGCAAAAGCACATGGTTAAAATAATACATATTACAAGTTCATGTTTACAAGTAGGACTGTTCACTGTTAGTAGTATGCCTGTAAATAACAGTAAATATGCTGAACATCTCTGTAGTCACATGTGGAACTGGAACAGCCAAGGTGTATATGTGTACATTAAATTACAAACTACACTGTACAGTATATATTTGCAGTAACAGCAGTACAGCTCAGTATAACAGAAGCACGCCAAAATACAACAGATGTAAAAAAAACTTACACTGCATATCTTTTTCCTTCTTTGTTCATTAACTGGTATTTTAATTCTCTGCAACATTAAGAAGTGCTATCCCCCAGAAATAACTACTGACAAATGACAATCAATGCTCTACTGGCTTATTAATGTAACAACTCACACGGGAATTGCAATAAAGATTTTACAAATACTCATCATAGTTTCTATGGGTAGAATATCTATCAAATTGAAACATCTGATGTTGGCTGTGTGGTACAGAAAGATAAAGCTCTAACTGTGATCCAATTAACTTGAGACCTGTATCACAGCCAGGGGCTAGAGGAGCTGGACTAGGGTGATAGGTGTAGGGCTCTCCCATTCTGGGGATAGGAAGGCCTTGTTGCTCGAGCAACCTCTAAGCCTTTTAACAACTTTCTATACCCACTTTGCTCTTTAACCATACCTCTCAACTGTCCAGATTTCCAGAGAATGTCCATATTTTTGCTTCATATTTTTGATCTGTTCCACATACTTTTTTTTGGCAAATCATTGAGGAATGAAGTAACTAAATAATACAAATGATGACATACATTTGATTTTCAGATGTCATATCCTTCAGAAAATGCATAATAATTAAAAACCTGTTCTAGCAACTTCCTAAGTTTATAGAAGCAATATTTAAAGTCTGATCCTATTTTTGGGGCTTTGTTCTTCCAATATTTTTTCATTGTCCAGATTTTTTGCTATGTGAAGTTGAGAGGTATGACTTTAACTGACAACCATTGTACGCTCTACAAACACTCTGCAAAAGAATCTTCTACATCTTTCTTTTATACTCAGTAATCTCCCTCTTCACTCACCATGCTTGTGTATATATTTAAAACACACTGCCATCTGTCTTCTCTAAACAATAGTAAGTCATTCTAAGTTTATCCCACCTTTTTCTTAACAACTTCTGTAACATAAAAACTCTATAACTATAGTAATGATCATCTGCTATAGCATGTTTGCTTTGCTAATTTTTTTCATTCTTATTTCTCATGTCTCTAAAATGCTCTGTCATTCCTATGTAAGAAGTGCATTCTGTTTTTTTCTCAATTTTTTTTATTTTTCAAATACATTTGAATGCATTCCATAGTATTTATACATAACATCTTAAATAACTATGTACACTATTTACATTAGCCTGACACTACAACAGATCTTAATGTATACAGTTACTTTATAAGTATGTCCAATCCATTATCAGAGTGTCTGATCAATTATTGTAAGGTGTCAATCAACAATAAGACTTTTCCCCAAGTTTTGTTGATAAATGGCTTTGGATAAATTCTTAGTTCTTTAATTTCCAATAATGCTGTGGTCTTCAGTAGGCTGTAGAAGTCTTTCAAAGTTGGTATTGTGTTTGCATTCCATCTTCTTGTTATACACTTTCTTGAAATTGCAAGTATAGTCCATACTAGATACATGTTCGACCTATCCAAATGAGGACCTTCGTTCACATTTAATAATACAAGAGTTTTAGTTAAATAAAATGATTCATTAAATAAAACTTGTAGAAAGTTATTAATACCATTCCAAAATGGCTTAATTTTAACACAGTCAAAGAAAATGTGGTTCCAATCTGTATTGTGTACTTGGTCACATCTCCAACATATTCCTTTTATGGAAGAACTAATTTTACTGATTCCTTCTGGGGTTAAGAATGCTCTGTGCAAGCATTTCCAATTCAAAACTTCCCAGTATTGTGTAAAGGATGCATATTTTATTGATAATAAGATATTTGTTTTAATATCTTCAGTTAACTGTATTGAGTGTCCTTTTGTTATATATTTCCAATATGAGGTTTTGAGTATTGTTTTATAGTTTATCAATATTTTGTAAAATTGTGAAATACTGTTTCCCATGTCAAAGTCATTATATATGATTTCATATATGTATTTTGTAAATTTAGGTATTTCTTTAAATGAAGAATTGTTAATTATTCTACTTAAATCATGTGAATATGACAGAGTAAAGTTAGCCAGTACTGTTGTGGAATTTTGTATGTTGATTTTATTACTTGCATATCTAAAACATTTAGTTATTTCATACATTGGAGCCAACAAACAAATGCTTTGTGTTCCTAGGAATTAATAATTTCTCTATATATTTTATGTGGAAAGTTCTTTGTAAACATAAATTATGTTAAAAGATCAAACTAGATTTTTGAATCTATATTTGCATTAATCATTTTCCTAAATGAGTCAATGTAATAATTAACCATACGAGTTTTAGTGGGTTTAATTATGTTATATTGCATACTAATACATAATATGTGCCATGGTAAATTGTTTTTATCTGTTGTTTGAATTTTTTTTGTAAATCAAATTAATTTATTGATATTACAGTTAGTAATTCTTTCCAATTTGCAGAGTAATTTGGACTTATCCATTCTGACATTGTTTTAGATATTGATGCTTTTATATATGTTTCTATATCAGGAAAGTTTAATCCTCCCTGTTTCCGTGGTCTGATATAATGTATTAAATCTATTCTGTTTCTTTTGGGAAACCATAAAAATTTTACTAGACATGAATTTATATCTTTAAGTATATTCCTTTCTGGTAACAGTTGTATTGCTAAGGCTATATATAGGATCTTGGGCAGTAAAACCATTTTTATTAACTGCAGTCTATCTTCAAATGTTAATATTATTTTGTTCCATTTTTCCAGAGAGATTTTAATTGTATTGATGATATTATTCTAGTTTTTTGAGACTAATTCATTATTATCATTGCATAACTCAATTCCTAGATATTTTAAGGTAGAGTCTTGTTTCCATGGGATGTGATCCTCTTAGTTTGCAGTTCTTTTTTTATTTAAAAAAAGTTTTGATTTTGATTTATTGAAATGGAGTCCTGAAGTCATGTGAAATTTGTCAATTAATAGATCTAATTCTTCTAATGTCTCTTTTGTATTAGATAATGTTAGTAATATGTCATCAGCAAATAGCATTACTTTAGAATTGTATTGTTCATAAACATCTATTCCTTTGATTTTTATATTTTTTATGAACTGAATCTGAGAATATTTCAATAGCCAGAGCAAATAGACTCAGTGACATGGAACATCCTTGTTTAGTGCCTTTTGTTATATGTATAGATTCAGAGGTATAAGGACCTAACTTGACATACGCCAAATTATTTGTATATATATTCTTTAGGAGATGAACAAAGGATGCAGGAAATTCAAACAGCATTAAGATTTTGAATAAATAGTCCCAATTTAGGGAATCAAAGGCTTTCACTATATCTAAGCCAATTATGTGTGTTTCTTTATTTTCTTTATTGACATAATCTATAAGAGAAATTATTATTTTAATATTATCATGTGTGTGTCTATGATATATAAATCTAGTTAGATCATTATTCATTGTTTTGGATAGTGGTATTTTCATTCTGTTAGTTAATATTGTCATAAATATCTTATAGTTATTATTTAATAATGATATAGGTCTGTACGAGGTACAGAGGTTTGGGGATTTGTTTTCCTTTAGGATTGGTGTGATTAAGGAATATCTCTAAGAGGGTGGTATTAAAGCTTGTAACTGAATTTCTAATAGAGCTTTATGGAAGAGGGATAGTATCTTTGAAGGAAAAAGTTTATATATTTCCATAATTATGCCATCTATACCTGGAGCTTTATTATTTTTACCCTATTTTATTGTATCTGTAATTTCTTTGCAGGATATGGGTGCTTGCAGATCTAGTTTTAATTTTTCTGGTATTTTTTTATACTAGAACATTTTTCATCTAGATTTAATTGATCGGTATGTATATTTTCTTTTTGGAAATGTTCCATATAGTCATTTCTGTAACTTTGTTCCAGAGGTGATGGTTATGTTGGGATATAAATCTATCACTCAATGTCTTATTTATTTCATGATGAAACTGTAGTTCCTGTAACCAGGTATTTGAGGTACCATTTGTTCTGTGACGGAATAGGAGGTCTAAGAGGATTAAATCTTTCATGGCATGAATGGCTAAACACAGATCTCCATGGAGGAGTCAATAAGAGAATGAGTACAGAGAGAGGGCTGTCAGTCTGTACTAATAACTAAGATTTTTGAGGCCTGTTCCTTTCATTTATGACTCTCTGAGGCCTCTCAAGCTGAGTGATATGGTTAGACAAATACACGTCAAAAGGTGCATTTTATTCAATAATGGCTCTTATAAGATATTAGTAAAGGGGAATTAAGACTTGTTTGGATTTAGTGGAGATGTCTTTGGAAATTAGATGAGCCAGATAGAAGGCTTTCTGAACTACTGTGGAGACATGGTCAAACTATGAGGAATTATCGGCAAGAGTGCCTGAATCTCTTACAACAGTGTCTGGTTGGAGGAGGTATGTCACCTATATGTTAAGTAAAAAAGGTTTGTTTATCAAAATGGACTCCGCTACATTGTTTTACATTTAATTTGCGACCATTGCCCTTGCACCAATTGTTAAAATGTTCTAAACCATGCTGTAGCAATTGTAAGTCAGTGGAAGTTCAAATAACAGTATTCATTTTCAGCCACCTTCAAACGTAGTTAACCATGGACCAGTAGTGCTGGCCTGAAGGTCTGAAAAATATAAGTGAAATAGGAGACAACCCAACAATGAGGCCTGTGGCACACTATAATGGTATTTTTTTTTCTTTCAGAAATGTCACCTGCAATTATGATGCCATAGGTTTTTTGAGATAACTAGTACAACATAAAGATTTATATTCAGATTTACAAGTATGTCAGTAATGCCTACATGGGGAATAGTATCAAAGACATTGACCAGGTCTAGATATGTTATATACACTGAATAACAACTATCCATTGCTTCACTTACTTTTTCAAAGAAATTAATGAGGTTAAAGAGGGAGGACCTTCCTTTGACAAAGGCAAATTGATGAGGATCAAAGGTTAAGAGATTTTCAGTGTGCAGATTAATGAGGTATGAAATAATGTGCTCTAGCTTTACATATGCAACTAGTGAGACTAATGGGCCTATAGTTACCAGGGTCCATGGTTGGGCCATTCTTGTTTAATGGTATTACAATGGTTGTTTTACAGACTTCAGGAATGTAAAGCAGTGGAGAGGGTTAGATCAAAGAGGTTAAGTAGGATTTCAGACAGGCCATATTTGCCACTGATAATCAGGCAACTTGGTATGTTATCAGGGCTCATGTGTATGGTATTCTTATTTTTTCTGATAGGGCTGAGAGAATTTGTTTCATAGTAATTAAGAGGGGGTGGCTGTAATTATTGTAGAACCTGAGGAATAGCTATAAGCCTGGGCAGAGTCAAATTTGCACTAAATTCAGTATGAAATATTATTGTGGACTAGCTCCAAACATTACAAGTTGTCAGTTGTTAAATTCCTGACATAATGAAATAATGATTTGCAGTTATTTCTAGTCTTAGCAGTAAGTTTAATCTCATACTCAGCTTTGAGCTTCCTAATTGCTCCCTCAAGCTCTTGGCAGGTTTGCTTAAGTGTGGTCTTAAGGTAGGTAGAATAAGACCTCTTTTAAACATTAAGCAGTTCTTGTTATATAATTCATTTTATGGGTATTCTAACCCAGGGATTTATTTTTTAATTTCTCATTGTATTTGGTGCTGCTAAAGACTGCCTTATGAATGCAAAAAATTAAATGGGAGTAGAAGTCAGAGGCATGGGTAGCAGCTTTAGCAGTGGGATCTTTCTGAGGAGGATTACAGAGAAATATTTATGAGTCATTGAGCAATTAAAGAAGGCTTGCTTTTGTGAAGTCCCTAAACATAGAGGTATTAACAGGGGAAGTGCTACCAATATTAAGGAAAAAGTCATTAAATTATGGTCAGATTTAGCAAGGTTGATGATATATATCAAGATGTGTAAGAAATCAACATATCTGTGAGGGCTAGATCAATGATATTGGGGCCTCTGTTAAGATGGTTAAGTATCTGCAAAAGATAGGTAGAATTTATTATGTCAAGGAAACAGTAGGCATACTGACCATTTGCACTGTAGGTCACCCAGGTTATTGATGGATAGTTGAAGTTCCCCAGTAGAAAAGTGCTGGTTTAATGAGAATTTCAGCAAATATTTTAAGATAACTATCATTCTCAGACCAGGACATAGTGTTTAATAGCCCACTATAAAATGGTAATTAGTCTTGTTTATTGTGATGTAGATTTCTAGGAGTTCAAATGTGGTGTCCTAAGGAATCTGTCATGAGGTAATGATATCCTTGATCAACCTTCTACTCCCCAACAACTGCCAGTAGATCTGAAAATATGATAGGCACTTTATCCAGGAAAAGAGGGAGTGCTTTCATTGCTCTGAAACCATGTTTCTGTAACTACACATGTGAATGTGTTTAAGTTGCCTCATGTCCAGGCATTTCTTTGGTAAGGCTCCTGGCAGTGATTATAGTAGAGGTAAGGTGTCCGAAATTAGAATTTACTAGGTTGGAATGTCCAATGAGATGGACTCTGCCTGAAAAAGGCACTAGGGGGGCAACAAAGGCTTTAGTCAGAATTTAAAAGCCTTGGTAAGAGTGGTGCAAGCCATCCAGGGCAAAGCAGGAAGGCTTGTCAGACATTTCATCTCAAGCTGACACATACTGGATACCCACAGAATGACACCAGCTACACAGCCAATTATTAAAGCCAGTTATTTTGTCTTTGAATATGGGTGATGGTAAAACCACTCAAGACCAATGTCTTGCCTACTTTAGACACATGCACAGCAAAGTCAGTCATATCTTTCTGCATATCCCCCTGTGTAGAGTCTAAAGTCATTCATCCCTACATGGAGTGCTATTAGGTCATAATAATTTTGTCAGGATGGAGGGAGCTAAGAGCCATTGTTACATCTTGGATCCTGACTCCAGAAAGATGTCACCATTTTCTTTCTGGTGAGAGTGATGTCTGTATGCCTTACAATATAGTCATCTATTATTAAAACATTACCTTGGTAACATACAGTCTCAGTGGGCAGTGTGGGCTTTGAGTCTGCATACCTGTGCCTTATAGAAGTATGTATACTGACATGGGTATGAAGGATGAAGGTGAGTGTCTTGTTGAATAAACCATTCCCTGAGGTTTATAGGTTCATAGGTTCATAGGTTCATACTAGGCTATCTGCCCTAGGGCATTTATAAGCCTAGCCAGAGTGTGTGTGGCTTTCACCACCCCTTAGGATGAGAATACTATACCCATTACTTTGCTGTGCCTCTGTCCAGCAGTGATACAGAGATGATTCCCGGGGTAAACCTACGATCTCCCATCCACTCGTCAAGATTTCTCTTGAACAGAGTCAGTGAGGGGCTCTGCCTCACATGGACTGGGATTCTGTTCCATAGTGTAGGAAGTCTCTGGGTGATGAATCTGTCCCTCCAGCATGTCCTATTTATATCCGTGTTGAGGTTTAAGTCTCTTGCTCTCGTGGCTCTGGTGGATTTGGATTTTTTGAGGTGGAGCATGTCCATTAATTCGGGTTGGACATGGCCTTGTATGTCAGGCACAGATCACCTCTGAGCAGATGGTATGCAACTGAATAGAGCTGGAGTTTCTTCAGTCGGGCATCGTATGACATATGTTTGAGCCCCTTTATCCTTTTGGTGAGGAACTTTTGGGGTCTTTCCAACTGCTGCAGGTGTCGGGTAAGGTACATTCGAATGGGCGTTGTACTCAATCATTGGTCTGATAAGTGAAGAGTACAGGGTACAATGACCTCTCCTGATCTGGATGTGAATCCCTTCATGATCAGGTGGGCAATGTAGAAGGTCTTCCTAACCACTTTGGCAATGTGAGTGTCAAAAGAGAGGTTACTGTCAACTTGGGTCCCCAGGTCCCTGATAACTTCTTCCGTGTTTAATGGATTACCACCTATGTGGTAATTAGGGGTTACCTTATTTTTCCCAAAGGGTATGACTATACATTTTTTGGCATTTAGCTTAAGGCCATGGCTCTGGCACCAGTTATCCATTTCTATGAGACCTCTCTGGAGGATGTCTGTGTCTGATGGAGTGTCAATTATGGTGCCCAGTTTGCAGTCATCTGCAAATTTTGTCAGCCACAATCCCCCTATGTTTGCCTGCACTTCAGAAAAATAAATGCCGAACAAGAGGGGGCCCAGGACTGAGCCCTGTGGGACACCGCTCGTGACCGGCTTAGAGTCTGACATGGCACCAGCAACTCTAACCCTGTGTGTTCTGTCCTTGAGCCAGTTTGCAACCCATCTTGTGACATATGGGTTTACATCTAAGCTGGTGAGCTTTTCTATAATGCCCGAGTGGGGTATTGTGTCGAACGCTTTTGCTAGGTCAGGGTAGGCTGTGTAAACTGCCTTACCCTCATCAATGGCCTTAGTGACTGTTTCGAAAAAGTAGACCAAGTTCAAGAGGCAGGATCTGCCCTTGACAAAGCCAAATTGGGTAGGATCCAGTGTCTGTAGGTCCCCAATGTCTTTATTTATGAGTTCCATTATGATCCTCTCCATAGCTTTGCAGACAAGGCTCGTCAAGGTTATGGGGCGGTAATTTCCAGGGTCCGTAGAAGCACCGCCTTTGTGGAGTGGGACTACAGTTGCCGTACGCCATTCTTTGGGTACGTATCCTGTAGTAAGGCTAAGATTAAACAGCAGCCTTATGTGTGGGTTTAGTTCCTCATTGAGTTCGTGTAGCACACAGCCGGGGACACCGTCCGGTCCCATTGATGCTGTGTTTTTTGCTTTAGAGAGAGCAGCTCTCACCTGGGCATCTGAGATGTTTGGTAGGCTAGACTCTGGTGGGATAGATATTTCTCCTTTTGGGGGAGGGAGGGAGAAATTTGCACTGAACCTGTCTGCCAGTATGTTGGCAAAGTCTGTGGGTTCAGTGATTTTTATCATTTTGGACTAATTCTGAGCATATCTGGGAGTTTCCACCCAGGTTTCTAACATAGCTAAAGAAGGCCTTATGATTGTCTTTTGTGTCATTAGCGATTTTTCTGTCAAAGTTGGCCTTGGATGATTTTATGAGTGATCGTAGTTTTTTGCTAGTATTGATCAGAGATGCCTTCCCTTTTAGGGATTTTGCTCTGTCATGTAGTAGCTTTCTCCTCTTGTTGTAGAGTTTGTTTATGGCTGGAGTCCACCAGACTGGGCGCCTGCCTTTGGTGGAAAGGGTCTTGATTTTATTAGGGATTGCTTGATCCATACATTCCTGGAGGTGCTCGTAGAAGGCATTTGTAAGGGTTTCAGCAGCATGGGTTGTGGTTTCCACTGGCTCGGGGGCCTTGAAGGATACCACTCCAGTCTTAAGAAGTGTGAAGTTTGCTTTTGAGAAGTTCTTCACTGTGGTCGTTTTGCTGGGGTGGGGCGGGATGTGGATCTCCAGTGAGATTAATTTATGGTCTGATCTCACCAATGAGGGATATACTTCCGGTGTGGAGCATTTTGTCCCCATGTTTGTGATGATCAGGTCTAGTATATTTTCTCCTCTTGTGGGAATGGTGACTAGTTGTTCCATAGCATTTGAGTTTATGAACTCCAGGAACCTTTGGGCTAGGGTGTTGGGGCTTGAGTAATGTTCCCAGTCTATGTTTGGGTAGTTGAAGTCACCCAATATGATGGTGTTTGGAGAGACATTCATACTTCCCAGTGTCTTCAGGAAGGCTGTGTGGGTTTCCTGAGTTTGAGAAGGTGCTCTGTAGCATGTTACAAACTGTAGGGCAGTTTTACCTATGGTTAATTGCACCTGGATGGTCTCCGATGCTTCGTGCATTGCCACTAATCTGGAGGTGTGGGTATCCTTTATGAATATGGATACTCCCCCTCCTTTTGTGGTTCGGTCTGGATTTTGGGGCCAGAACGCATGATATGAGGTATAACCTGATAGTGCTGGGGTGCTCTCAGGAGCCTTGAACCAGGTTTCAGTCACAGCACAGACATCGATGTTCTCCATACTGAGGAGGGTTTCGAGGGCGTGCATCTTGAGGTTTGGACTTCTGGCATTGAGCAGTATTACCCTTAGTTTTTCTCCATTTTTGTTTTCTAGGGCGGTAGGTTTATCATTTGGGCCTTGCCTAAAAAAGGCACTATGGGGGTGGCAAGAGCCTTTGCTAATATCCGGAAGCCCAGGGGTGACAGGTGCAAGCCGTCCCTTGCGAAGCAGCGTGGCTTGTCAAGCATGTCATCCCAGGCAGACAGACATTGGATCCCCTTAGAATGACACCAGTAATTAAGCCAATTATTAAAGCTGATCATTTTGTCTCTGTATTGTGGCATCATTCTTGGTGAGCGTAGGATACTGCTCAGGGTCAGGGTCATACCGGCCTGGACTACATAATCTGAGAGCTCCTCTATGTCTCTTTTCATGTAGTCCAGGGAGGTATGTCTCAGGTCGTTCACACCGGCATGGACAATGACTGAGTCATACTTGTACTTGCTGTGGAGTGACCTGAGTGCTTGTGTTATGTGGCGGATTCTAGCGCCTGACAGGCAGCTTACTGTGATCTTTTCCTTGTTCAGTCTGGTGAGTGGGACGTCAGTGTGTCTGACTATGGAGTCACCTATAACAAGTGTGTCTGGCATTGTGTTTGGCCTTAAGGGCTGTGACTGTTTAGCACACTGACTTTGAGAACTATGTGTTGCATGTCTTATGTCTTGAGGTGGCAGTTGCTTGGGTGTCTGCTTTGGAGGCCTCTGTAGTTTTGGTAGATTCTTGATCAGTGCCTCCGAGTATGTCTTTGTGTGTTTATGTGTTTGTTTTGCAGTTGTGATAGTTCTATGTGAAACTGGGTTTGTGGTGTGCGTGGTTTCCTTCTCCTCCTGTCTGGTCTTGCCAGTCCTGAGTTGAGAGAGCTCAGCCTCCAGTTTGGCTATATAGTTGCATCTCTCACATGTATTATTGATATTTAGCCTGGGATGCTTAAGTAGTGTTCTCTTAACAACCTCAGAGTAACATGTATTATTGATATTTAGCCTGGGATGCCTAAGTAGTGTTCTCTTAACAACCTCAGAGTAAGTTAGTTAAGTTGAAGTGATCTGTGTTGTGTGTGTATGTATGCATACTGTGCTTACCAAATGTGTTTTAAGGTGATAAGGTAGCATCCAAATTAAGTAAATGCACCTGTCACATACTGCATCACTGTGAGGTAGCAATAAAAAATTTTCAGTAAGCATGAGTCAGTTATTACACTCCCTCAAAATACCTAGTACTATCAGGCTGGTAACATAAGGGACAACAGCTGACTGACATTTTATATTGGCAAATGAGGATGAAGGTGGTATAACAAAGCAGGATAGGTTAATAACTTATTTGTGGTATAAGACAAAGGAAGATAATTGGATTAGAAAAAGGTGATACACTGGGATATAGCAAAAGGGTAAAATAATGAGTTGTGACTACTGTAGTAGTCACAAGCCCAAAAAAGAACTTAAATGTGACAGAATATGTAGGATCAATAAGTAAACCAGTAAAAATGCCACAGTTAACCAAATAGCTTTACCTAGTAGGCTAATGTAGTCTCTACCTACTCAGTAAAAACTATGAGCAGTGTGTCATCTAATTCAGTGGAGCCGAGTGCAGTAAATGTAACAGATACAGATAATCTAAATCTGTAGTTTCCAGTGTGGTATCAGTACAGCAGTCAGCCAAATAATGAAAGTACATCACAAAGGTACGCTTGTATCCTCTAGTGTAGTACTGTAGAGAAGTAGCTTTGAATACTGTAACACTAGTAATCAGTAACAAGTAGAAATGCAATGATGCCAATGATAAAACAAGTGCAGTCAGTAACTGAGACAATAAGTTAATTTATTAGATAACTAGTATGGGTAACAGGTAACGCTTCTTAGATAATGCCAGTAGTGAGTAACAGTAGCAAAGCAACAAGAAACCACAGTGTAATATTATTTACACTTAATACCACTAAGTCAGCAAAGCAGAAGTAAATGACAGTACAATACCAACAGTCCAATATTATTTCAACTCAATAACACAAAAGCAGAACAACTGCTAATTTCAGCAATATCCACAAGAATTGCAATTAACAAACTAATAAGCCAAAAAAGACAATGATTTCCCTGTATGAAATAAGGCAGCAATAAAATTACCCATACTGGTACAATAAGATTGTGAACAAATGGCACTGAAATTTATATAATATACAACAAGGATGAGAGGTTAATTACGTGCCCTTTTCTTTGGTACCTAATATGACAGAAACAAAGAGACAAACTGAGCAAGCCTTCTGTTATTCAAAGTCTGTAAGGCTCCACCCCTCCATAAGCCAGCCAATCAAAATGCAGCCAGTACTCCCTCCCCCCAGACAATGACCAATCAAAATCAAGCACTGCAATCCCTCATTGGAACCTAGGCTCAAAAAGCTGTAATGAGGAAGTGTATGCTCTAATCAAAGGCTGGAATACTGCAGATCTAGTCCTAGAAAGCCAATGACATCCTTGTAGTGTAATCAGTCAACAGGAACCCAGATGTAAAAAGGCTTTGTAGTCTTCCTGTCTTCAGAGAAGCCCCACACTGTCAACTATTCTGTCAACCTCTCAAGCTAATAGTACAGATATTTTAAAAGTGTCCCTAATTATTTCTGGATTTGTCCCTGATTCCACAGGTAAATAATTGAGAGCTATGGGTTTCAAGAATACAACAGAATCCAATTTTTAGATACCCTCTTTCTAAAATTCTACTTTACATTTTATTTATTTATATATGCATTTCACAAAAAAAAATGAAATGTTATGGGCAACCCAAAATAGATGACTTTTGGTATATTTTATTTCATCAATTTAGAATGAATGCTCTTACAATGCAGCAATTTTTTGGTAGCCACCTTTTTCTAAATAGACAGGAGGCAGCCATTGCACCCTTATTTTTATATACTTACATCTAAGAGATTAACCAGTATATAATTTAATTCAAAATCAAAAGTCAATACAGTATAATTTGCTTCTATATCAGATAAAAATAAGCATAACCTATAAAGCTTGAAAAAGTACCAAATACATTAGGATAGAAGGGGGCTTTTACATACCGTTATGAAGTATGTGTTACTCCTGACATTCCAATACTTGTATAGCTCCAAAGACAAAAATGATAATTATAGTTAATAAATATTTTATATGTATGAATGCATATATATATATATATATATATATATATATATATATATATATATATATGAAAGTTTAACAGTCCATCAAAACTTTAATCCATTGAATGGCAACTGATCAAGCAAAACTTAACAATTAGCAGCCAACTGAAAAACTCAAAGCAAAAAAACAAATCTTTTTTGCAGGAAAGCAAGCCACACTGTGCCCACCCCAGACCATCTGCTAATTATATATACCATCTCCAAAGCTGTAGTACAGTGGGGAAAGGGCACCTGGAGGAAACCCACGCAAACACAGGGAGGACATGCAGACTTCGCACACAAGGCACCCCAGCCGAGAATTGAACCAGAGAACATGTTGCTGTGAGGCAACAATGATAACCGCTACATCACTGTGCCACCCTTTTCTAACTTATACTTATCCTATTTTTTCTGGATACCATAGTGTGATACTGAGTTCATGTTTGATCTTATTATAGAATTAAAAACTATTTTCAATCCCTCTGTATCTCGTGGTATAAAATATCTCCTTATACTACCCATCAATTTATAACTCCATCTTATAATATTATTTGGATGTTCCTCAAAGGATAGTTTATCATCATCTGTGATACTTAAATTTTTAATAATGTAGACAATAGCCAGTTTCTCGTTCTATGAGTGAGGTTTTAACTTTTATTTTAGTGGGACTGTATCATATATGTTTAGTTTTATTGAAATTTATAATTGTATCAATATATACAATTAGACACCGCATGCATGTTTCGACCACAAACTGGCAGACATATGTGTCTACACAGAAGCAGAAATCATCCCAGCCACAGAATCAGTTATTTACAGTCAAGTGCTTCACTATTTACTGCTTTGTGCTGATGAGGCAGAAAGAAGCATAGAATTAGCACCACTGAAAGAACCCATGCTTACTCAAGATTGATCTGCAAGGAAGGTTGACATGGCAGTAGACAGAGCAGAGAGCTACCACAGGAACAGTGGTTCCAGTATAAAGAAAGAACCACTGTGACAGAGTTTCACCAGTAACAACATATTATCCAGAACTTAAAAAAACTCTGCAAAAAAATCATAAGGAATATTCATCCAGTGTTCAGTAAGAAAATATTTTTCAAGCAGTCCTACGACTGTCATTCAGAGCACCACCAAATCCAGATAATGTTCTTGTGAAAAGCCCACACGGATCAGTACAAAATATAGTCCAAAAATGGCTCAAAACTTGACAACCATCCAAGGTACACAACATGTCAGATGATTTGCACTGTTTCCAACATAACTTCACAGACCAAAAGTTTCAAAGTACAGAGTTCATTTATATGCACTTCTAAAGTGATTCATATGTAGGAGAGACATGCCATGCAGAATTAGGATAAATAACCAAGAACACATAATTACATGCAAAATGACTGAAAAGCCAATGGCAACATATTTTGAATAGTCTGATCATTCTGATTCAAAGTTATTGTTCTTCAAGGATATTTCTGTACACGTTTGGAAAGAAGAACAATGGAGATTAAAATGATTCAGTTTTTCAATCCTGCAATCAGTGGTCTGAACCTGGATATTAGTTTTATGAGACACTATAGCACTTAAGAACCTCTGAGTAGCTAACAGTAAACACAAAGAAGGTGCATGGAAGAGCAACAGATGCTTCTTTTTCTGGTATTGCATGATTTTAGAATGAAATTACTGTGAATCTAAACTGCTAACTATCTCAAAAAAGTTAACTGTAAGATTACTGGGATTTTTGTTTTAACACCTGTGTTGTATTCATAACATCATAGTTGCTCTTGAAGTACAGGCCAACACTAAGGGACTCTGGCTAACAAAGTTTGCAGATGACTGCAAACTGGGAGCCATTACTGAATCCCCAAAAGATGTGGATATTCTACAAAAGGAACTTACAGAAACAGATGCTTGGTGCCAGCGCCATGGGCTCAAGCTTAATGCCAAGAAATGTATAGTTATCCCCTTTGGGAAAAAACATGTACCCATGAATTACCACATAGGTGGCAGTATACTAAACGTGGAAAGTGTAATAAGAGACTTAGGGGCACAGGTGGACAGTGGTCTCACCTTCGATAACCATATCACCACAACAGTTAGGAAATCCTTCTATGTGGCACACCTCATCACTAAGGGCTTTTCATCCAGAAAAAAGGAGGTCATTGTCCCACTGTACTCATCCCTCATTAGACCCATTATAGAGTACAATGCCCCATTTGGTATGTACCTCACAAGACATCTGCAACAGCTGGAAAGACCACAGAAATACCTCACTAAAAGACTCACAGGCCTAAAGCAGATGTATTATGCTGACAGTTTAAAAAAACTCCAGCTATACTCTGTGGCATATCGTCTACTCAGAGGTGATCTCTGCTAAACATACAAGGCCATGTCAATCCCTGAGCTGTTGGACATACTCCACTTAAAGAAATCCCAATCCCTCAGAGCCACATGCTCCAGGGATCTAAACCATGTCATCACAATGAACAAAACACACTGGAGGGATAGGTTCCTGACCCAGAGACTCCCCATACTCTGGAATGGACTGCCCATACATGTCAAGCAGAGCGCCTCCTTGGCCCTCTTCAAAAGGAACCTTGAAGATTGGATGGGAGATAGGAAATTCACCCCTGGGATCACGTCAATCACACTGCTTGACAGGGGTCCAGGGAAGTAAATATTGTGGGAAGAAATACCCAGGGAATTGTTATGGCTAGGCTTGTATAGGCCCTAGGGCCAATAGCCTAGTACCAACCTATGAACCTATAAGGTAAGACTCTAGTCAGAACTCTGGATAAGCTTAGCAGTCTGTAAGGTTGTAATGATCATATCATTTTAACAATATAGTAAAAACTTTGTGCAATACTGTTGCTCTTCAGAGGTATCTATCAGAACCATAGCTGGATATATCAACACTTTTTTTCCTTCTCCTCTCACTCCTGGTAATCCCTGACTTTTCAAAACACATCACTTCACCTTGTACTAGACATTATTGCAAATTCTCTTTTTCTGTTAATCAAAGTATCTATCTCACAAAGATTGCTTGTTTAGACAGACTAACAAATTACAGATAATAATGTTTTCTTTCCCTTCTCTGGATTTATCTAATCTCCCTACCCACCTCTTGAATTGTGTTTTATTTTCTCATTAACTGTCATAGCAGTTTCTTGAGCCGCCGCCTTCTCTGCTAAAGGAACACTGACTCTAATGTAATATGCACTGCTTTGAGTTTTGGCAGAGTATTGTTTTGTTTTTTAAATGTTTCAGGCTCACACAGAGACATACGCACGCACACACACACACACACACACACGCACGCACGCACACACACACACACACACACACACATTTGAGATGTGGTTGTTTTACTAAACATGTAAGCTGCACTTTTTTCCGCACTGGCATTTTTCAAGTGTCTTTTTTAGCCAATAGGAAAGAAATGACTTACTTCCCTTTCTGGACTAGATATTTAAACACTATTTCTAACATCAGTAACTTAACTCCTGATGAAAGGCTCCTGCTAGTCCAAAAGTTTGAATAATTGCAAAACCTGGGCTCCTGCTAGTCCAAAAGCTTGAGGAAATGCAAAATCTTTCTTGTTTAAAAATAACTACCTAAAATCTTAGCATTTATCTCAGTCTTCTGCTTTAAAGTTCATGCTTAATACTGACTACTTTGTTAACCCAGACAGTATATAAATATAACTGCCATTCATTTCTTTTTAGTCTATTACAATATCAATATCACTCCCCTCTATCATCTTGTACCATAATATCTAGTGCAAAAAAATTCTTACATGCATTACACTTCTCAACATGTCTGAACAATGCATTATATATGTTTATAGTTTTTAGTCGCATCTAGTTTTTGCCCAGTTATGAGGCAGCTTCCAGTTTGTTTTTTGTGTATAATATGTACATCTATTACATTTAGTTAAATTGATCATATTTTCTGAATTACATATATAGTGCTGACTCCCTCCATATATTCTCTCTATCTCTCCATGCAGATATATGAATTATTCATTAAATATTTACTAAATTTGTAAAAGCCACATGCAAAAGTGCATCTCTGTTTTACTGTGTTCATGGTCACACACACACACACACACACACACACACACACACACACACACACACAAATAAATATAATCACCCATTACTTCCCACAACAAACTATTGTCTCTCAGGATTTTTCAGGTATTAATAATTACTTTCCTTGATCTCACTATTATCAACAGAGTAATTGTGAATCATCCTACAACTGCTGTTTTCTTGTGCATTCTTATTAACTTCAATAACTTGTTTGGTTTGTGGTTTGTGTGCACTTTTTTCTTATACTTGTATCATTACTTTATTAGTATTGCCTTCTGGTTATTCCCTTTTTAGGAACATGTTTTAGATCAACATTTCCATCTATGTAGTCATTATCAACTCTAGTGTGTCTGGATGTCTTCACCACTGAACTTTTAATATTTTCTTTTAAACATCTTGGATGTGCAGTTCTATAGTGTAAGAAGTTGATATTAGCAACAAGTTTTCTTATATATATTTATTGATCAATTTATTATTTTCTTCATACAAATTCAGATTTAAAACTTTTACCGCTGTCGAGTGACGTTCGAAAGACATGCATGAATGGGCGTGCCTTCAGTGAAGGTTGGACGTCAGGCTAGCACCTTGGCACCATAAACATCGACTGCCAATCATTAGCGGACCAGAGTTTTGCTGTGGCAAACCCTAACCGAGAAAAGCCGAAAGAAAAACAACATACTGTCAACACATACAAGTGCATATTTAATGGCCTGCTATAAACAGTAAGAATGCATTTTAATGTAGTCTGATGAAGTTCTGAACGAAAGGATGAGAGCACTTATTCTAAATAAAGTTTTATTCCTTTGCAGAGTTCTCTCTTTTTTTTTTTTTTTTGTTGTAATATACTTGAAAATAGTCTCATTAAGAAAGGTTTGGTTTTGTATTTTATGTGTGTGTGTGTGTGTATATGTATAAATTTGCTTTTTATGAGGATACATTGTCAAATAGAAATAAACAAATAGCAAATCTTTGACACTATAGTTGAATGAAGAAGCTTAAGAGCCTCAGTAATTTAGGGAGAGTGTGTGAACGTGAGGTGTGTTCCTGTGGGTCTACTTGATATGGCCGAAATATCAAAATGTCGACTTTCATATGACCGAGACCATATGATCGACATTTGAAATCTCAGCCATACAAGTAAAACACAAAACAGAAACACAAACACAAATTTACCTTAATGCTGCTAGCAGGGAGGCTTTGCCCCCCTGTATCCCCACCCATGGTGGGCTCTGCCCCCACACCCCCTGTAACTTACATATACCAACTCCGAGATCGTACTACACAGCGGAAGTGGAAATCTTTCCATTCCGCACTGTAGCGTGATGCCGGCTCCCCATGGTCGACATTTCAAATGTCGATCATATGGTCTCGGCCATATGAATGTCGACATTTTGAAATGTCGACCATTAGAAGGGGACCCGTTCCTGTATATCAGGTGCCATCAGAGGGTGAAACCAGTCTGCATAGCTCGACTGGTGCTTCCTATTACTTGATTTAGAATTTGAAATTAAAATTACATTGCTGCTGTGAAAATTTCTGCTCGTTGGATTATTTATATTGACAGTAGATTTATAGTAATACATTATTTTGTGCTGGACTCTTGGTTGATGGATTTTTTGTTTTCTGAGCACAAATTTATGGTTCGTGCACCAGAAGTATAGATATATATATATATATATATATATATATATATATATATATATATATATATATATATAGATAGATATATATAAGTGTGTGTGTGTGTGTGTGTGTGTGTGTGTAATTTTATGCTGATATATGGGTGGGGTATAATGGGATATGAAATGCAGCAGAGACCCAATTTATAAACTTGTGTTATTCATCACAAACAGAAAAATGCATTTTTTTCTCAAATAATCATGTGGAATAACATCATAACATAAGCTGCCCATACATATAGTCCTAGACAGCTGGGACACAGTCTCTGTTACTGAGTCTCCATGAGCTTATCAGCAACTCTCTTTCTTCTGTTTCTCCTTTGGCAGGGCAGATGTCCAGTACCCTTTTGGTGCCTTCATCCAATTCTCTCTCTAATCGGTAGTGCTTTACCCAGAAATGCTGCTCTGGGCACAAAATTCCCCATCAGGAAGGGTCAATGACTTTGAACTGCCTGACTTCAGCCCTCCTTTTTATACACCACTGGCTGAATTCATTAACCAACAAACCTTTGATAAACCTACTCTAAGTTCTAAGCGATGCCCTGACAAGGAACAACTCTATTTAAAGCAACTGATTTATTTAGAAACGTACCTCAACACTTTTATACACAGTATTTACACCAGCATTATTTACTTTCTTTTATGACAGTTTCACTTCGATTTGCTATACCACTCTATGCTACAACATATATATATATATATATATATATATATATATATATATATATATATAAATATATAGATATATATATATATATATTTAGGTATATATAAATAGATGTAGATAAATATATTTAGATATATCAAAATCTATCTACCTATCTATATTATTAATGCCAGAGTCATAGTTAGCAATCCTGGTGACCTGTGTCATTCCCTGATTGTAAAAATAAATAAATAAAAATAAAAATTCTCTGATACTTCCAACAAACAAAAATGATCTGTTGTACTGGATGACATTGAATGCTAGTAATGCACTAGAGGCCAGTCAGCACCTACAGATAGCACCCCCCCGAACAAATCATCCCACTCTAGCTATACATTTGATAAATGCACGATCATACATACACACACACACCACACACGCGTGTTCGGATTGATTCATATCACTTCACTGAAAGACCATTTCACTGACACTCATTTCACTGAGACCAAATCACCTAAAGTTCATTTCACCTAAAACTCATTTCATTGACAAGTTGTACTCTTAAGGCAAGTCAAAGGTATATGTCCTTTTCCCCACTGTAGTGAGATCCTGGTGTTAGTATATATATATATATATATATATATATATATATATATATATATATATATAGTTGGGGGATGCGGAGGGTGTAGCCCCCCACTTAATTTGGTTTCTGTTGTCTGGTTTTGTTTTACATTATTTGGTGCTCCCCACCCCCACCCCCCAAACTATATACAGTAACACCAGAATTGCACTACAGTGGGGAAAAGGCCATATACCTTTGACTTGCCTTAGAGTACTACTTGTCAATGAAATGAGTTTTAGGTGAAATTAACTTTAGGTGATTTGGTCTCAGTGAAATGGGTGTCAGTGAAATGGTCTTTCAGTGAAGTGATAACAATTCGCGTGCTCATATACAAGTGTGTGTGTGTGTGTGTGTGTGTGTGTGTGTGTGTGTGTGTGTGTGTGTGTGTGTGTGTGTGTGTGTTTGTGTGTGTGTGTATAAAATCAGAATAAGATTCTGTATGATATTCTATAAGACAACAATGTTTCTGTGGTAAAAGTAGCATACATTTTGGAGAAACTTTGACACACAAGTCAGACATCTTCAGTTTTTTTGCTAATTTCTTCAGCTGCTGAGGAAATAAATATGGTAAACCTCAAGCTAGATAAGTAATTTCCAGATTTCATGCACTGGTGTTTAGCAGAACTATTATAGCTGATTTTCAAATGTATATATATTAGCAGCAATATATTTGTCAAAATTCTTAATGGTAACTTCTTTTAAAGTCATGATAAAGAGACATGTAAAACTTTAAGACACAGCTCACCAAGTCATGTTTCTTAAAACCTAATAGTTCAAAACTGTTAATCACATTGGAATGTGTAAAAAATTGTTCTATGAAAACAGAACTCCTTTACCCCATGCAGGGTGCTGTAACCTCCCCCCCTCCCCAAAAAATATTTTATTAGTTCTAAGATTATTACAACTTTCAAGAATTAACACATTTGGTATTGTGGCAGTCATAGAGAAAACAGGCTGTTTTTCAACAGAAAATTAATTTTTGGTCAGTTAGTCTTACTGAAGTTGGCTTTCACAAACCATATCTTGGCTTGACAGATTATACAGCTATTCATCTACAAGAACTAAAAGACTGTTACATATAATCATACAGAGTCATAAAGTGCAGACGATTACCTGTATAAATACAATGCCACATTACTGGAAGAGGTGAATTAAGATGATGATGTTGACTTTAATATATTCATAGTGTAGCATTAGAAAGAAAAATAATCAGCAAAAGTTGACACAGCTAAGAAGGAGACTTGGCATGATAAACAAGCAATAATGCCCGACAGGGAGTGTGTGTTCATGTGTAATTAATGCCAGCCCAGGGATGTTGTGAGGCCCAACCACAACACAATCATTTTGTATAGCCATTTGGACCAAATCAAGTGTGTCAAGAAGACACATGTGCAAAATGGAGAGCTCTGTATGGAATGATTTTTTGGGGGAACAGGTGCCCCCCCCTTTTTATGTCTGGGTCTGGTAAGTTGCATAAGTGAGGAAGCAACTGCAGACAGACAAGGCAAGACACGGGGACAGTGATCGACACAGGAGGTTGGTGAACACCATAGCTGGGGTGAGAGTGGGGACATCAGAGACCCATGTTTGTCAAGCTGGATGACAGTGAGAATCGAGTCCTGACCCACTGGACTGTCATTACTGTCACCTCAATCCACCACTGAGTGGAGTGCTTGACATTTCCCTCTCCTCCTCCTGGTCCTATGTAAAATGAAGTACTGCAGCCCCTCCATCTGATATAGGCACACACCAATAGCGTGGTGCACAAGCTTACGCAACATCCCTGGCAGTTCAGCATAGGTGATAAATGTACCACCTCTGCCACTGCTCTCAGAAGGAACCATTGGACTATCCTCTGGGGCAGGACTACCTGAGGGGGCAGGTAGTGCAGGGGCAGCAGAGGTGGTGCTACTAAGATGGTTCCCAGATGTGCTGGGCAATAGTGCTGGGGCTGGTGGAGTGGAAACAGGCAGACCCTGTGGGGCAGTCCTATCCCTCTGTGCTGTGGAGCATTTCATGATATAGTACACATGGATGACATGAACACATTTTGACAACAAATAATAATATAAAACAAACATAAAAATGTAAGAGAGATAAGGTTTGGGATGAGAGAAAAAAAAGAGATAAGATTAGTACCTTCATATTTAACATACAATGCATTAATACAATTATTTGACTCTATTATCTCAACCTTTACCCTTAAGACTACTATCCCCTAACAGATAACTATTACTTTTAAGACTAGCAGCTCCTAACAGAGGTACACTATACTACAGATTGCAGCAAGTACTCCTTTACATATGCATATATTGCACATATGCATGTTCGAATTATACAGATTACAATTTATAGCTGGGCATGTATGCTACTGGTATAGATTTTACTTTAAACATAATTGAAGAATTAACAGTATTGTATACTTGGAAGTGTGGTATTTGAACCCACCACCTCTTACTAAAGTCTAATATTGTACTCTTGGTTTGTACTACAGACTAATGCATGCATACTTGCTTTTACAGTTGAGATATGTATGCTCAGTTTGATACAACTGTATAAAATACCAAACAAGCTATCTTTAACTTCTAATTCCACAATAACACTACCCTTCTGCTGCATACATACCACATGCTTCCCTCATCCTCACCAATCTTCCGCCATGGGTTGTAACATTGCACTCCCTCTCCAGGGCAGCTATGGAGAAAATGGAACAGAACAGAATACCATTATGAATACCAGTCTTGCCTACATTCAGCTTTTAGGCCTTACAAGTACTCTCTGTAGTTGATACTTATGCATTTGTGGGATGTCCTCCATCCTAAATTCCTCGATCCAAGCACTGAGGGTACCCCTCTTCCTCCTCCAGAGGTCACTGTAGTGCTGCCTACATTGTTCACCAGTGCAGGGGATATTGGTGGCACTGGTCACAGTCCAGGCCAAACCATCTCAAGTCTCTGACTTATACTGGGACCCAGAATAGTCCCCCTGCAGCAACCTGGCACTGTAGTGTTTCACTAGGAGACCAACAAAAATCCTGGACTCCTGGATACCCCATCTCTGAACTCTAAATCTAACACCCTCTCCATGAATGCTTGCCATGTCTATCATGGATCAAGAGCAAAGGAGAATGATGGTTTCCCACCAACTCCAGTTATCATGTTTACTGGGAGTGTGCACACTGTTTGAAAATGTGCACTGCTTACCATCATGCAAACACACTGCGTGATGGTAAGTGGTGCGCACAGTGGCAAGCAATGCAGCTTCAAGGTTATTTGATGTACACTCAGTTGTGTATGTGTGTTTGACAAATGTGAAGGTCATGGTAGTCCAGAGAGCAGAAATATACTGAGAGGAATATAGCACACAGTATACCCACAGTCATGCATTTGATAATAAATGTGATAATACATAGGTAGGTAGATAGATAGATAGATAAATAGATGGATAGATAATTGACAGAGTACTGGTGTCTCAGCCCTCATACATATTAATATCATGTACACTATTGTCAAGTGTTATAAGTGAGAGTGACTATAATTGGAAGTAAAACAACAGTACAATTGTATGGAATATGCTGCATTTGGATCTAGAACCATGTGCCTGACAGTCCTACACTAACACCTGTTGCCATAAGAGAGTTGAAATAACAGCTGTTCATGTTTCAGTTCATTGCTATAAACTGCAATGTCCCAACAGTAAAACAAAGGTTGTACCTGCTGTACTAGATCCCAGGACCATCTGTACTCCAGCCCTACACTTATACCTGCTGCCACAGACAATAGCATTAATTAAATGCATCCAGTTTCTACTTTTCGTTGTCTACTTTCTGGGTGGTCTACTTATCTAGTAAAAAAGGGAGAAATACTTAAAATGAGGAAAAGCAGTCTATGACATACATAGTAGAACATGTTAGTACACATGAGATATTTCTACATAGGTCTGGATTTCAACCCTCCTTCTTTGTCACACAAACAACTTTGCAGCAAATAACTGAAGTCATTCTTCACACAACCAACTGCAACAGAATGTACACTGATATCAAACCATAAACTGTTATTTGTACATTTATTAAATGTCTTATATTTAGACGTACCACACTTAGAGATCACACAACCTGTTATGATTATTGCTTGCAAATATACAGATCTGTCTTACCTTTTGGTGTTTCTTGGTCAGTTATCTGACCAGTACTCTGACACACACAATATGTAAGGCATTCTATATTACTGGCCTTAAAATGCATGAGGATATTAACTGGCAATTATATGATATGCACTTGCCAATAACTGAAGGGCAGGTTTGATGGCACAAACAAGCATAGAATGCTTTTTGGAGGGGGGAGCAAAGGTGAGTTACTGTTATGGCATATACAAGGGTGCATGTTTTTTTTTTTGCAGGGGAAAACAAAGCTGAGTTACTCTTATGGCACAAACAGGCATAGACTGTTCTTTTGGGGTGAGCAAAAGTGAGTTACTCTTATGGCACAAACAAGAATGGACTGGAGCAAAAGTAAGTTACTGCTATGGCACAAACAAGGATATGTTGCTGTTGTTACTCTCCTTATTTTGCTTCCTGGCTGTTGTTTGATCTTGTGAGAGTTGTGAAGTTAGAAACTGCAATGTATATCATTACTTTCTAACCTCTCTCTTTAATGATTTTCCAGTACAAATGTATGGTGCTAAACTGAGGGCATGCAGTGATTATCAGTAATTTTGAGAAGTATGGCCATGTGAATCTTTGATGCCTGAGGCCTACTACTTACTAATGAACACATATAAGTCAAATAAGTCTCTGCTGTCACATGTTAAGGTATTTTCTGTACAAATCTCCCACCTTTTACTTGCTTACCATACCAAGTGGTGAAATAAAAGGATATGCCATAATATTATTAAACAATACACCCCAGGTTCAGGACTTACCTTGTAAATGCATCAGTTTCCACAGTGTTACTTCAAGGCTGACTCTGTCTGAAGCAAGCAGTACACAGCCATTACATGGGGAGGTAAAGGCTGTGTGAGTTGCCTGGCATCTGTGCTAATATATGTGAATAGGAGGAAGGTTTTAGGCCCCTAGGTGGAGTGAGTGTGATATGCATTACCTCTTAGCCAATGCAAGGGTATACTGAGCATGCCTATGTCTGCCTACACCCACAGCAGCTGGTGGTTCCCTCTCAGAATCCTCATCTGCCTGTGACTGTGCTGACCTTGCCATTGGTGGTGGGATGTGTTCCCCTTCCCCTTGCTGATCCTGCTGCAGATGTTTCCTCAGGATTATGTTTTATAACATGGCACATACTGTGAAGATTTCTGTACATGTCCATGGATTGTACTGCAGGGCTTCCCCAGATGTATCTAGTCACCAAAACTGTGACTTCAGCACCCCAAACACATTCTGTATAACATTTCTGGTTTGAGCATGTGCCTCATTATGGCATTCTTCCGTGAGTGTGTGTGCCTTTCTGATGGGTGTCATCAGCCATGGTTCCAGTGTATAGGCTGCACCCCCCAGTAAATGACTCTGTGGATTATCCCCCCTTCCAAATATCTGGTACAGTTAGGAGGTGTGCCAGATATTTGAGTAGCGGTAACTGCCTGAGTTATCAGCATACATGCTCAAGATGATTCCCTTGGCATTACACATGACTTGGCAGTTGATAGAATGGTAGCCTTTTCTGTTAATGTAGACCCTACCTTGTTCCCCAGGTGGTGCCCTAATGTCTGCATGAGTGCAATCTATGGCACCCAGTACTTCAGGGTAGTGTGCTACCCAGTAGAACTGTTGCATATTCCTGGCCCTCTCCTCAGAGCTACAGAAAAAATATGTGCTCACTGGCATATTGGAGCATAGCATCCAGGAACCGTGTAGGATCCTAGATGCTGATGCCTTGGACCCCCCCAGCATGTCCCCTGTTGCTCTGCGGAAGGTACCTGTAGCTATGATTCTAAGAGCTACACATACTTTCGTTCCCATTGGGATGGGTTCTCCTCAGTTGGCACTGCCTCTGAATTAAGGATGGCAGAGGTCACAGAATTCCTATAGTGTCCATGTCCACCCTGTAGCTCTCTACAGTTGCCATGTCATTTAGGTTGTGATAAGTTAAACGTAGTGTGAAAAGTCTTCTTCTTCTCAACCTAGGCCAAATTAGCAGCAGCAGCATTGGCTTCAGCCTCTAGCACATACAAATGGATTAAAGCAGCAGCAGTCCCTAACTTTCTGTCTGTGTAGACTTTCTGTGTCTGTACTCCAAAAGTTTGATATCTGCAGGAAAAGCCATTGTGGAGTCAGAGTCTACATGGATGTTTTATAGCTTGTTGAATAGTTCCACTGTGTTGGATTGGTTGTTTAGCATGCAATTCAGCTGCTTTTCCTGTAATTAGCATTTATGAAACACAAAGACAGATGCAATCCAATAATAATCTACACCATTATAAAAAGGAAAACATGCAGCTAGCCAGACTGATGGTGAGGAGAGGTGTATATGTTTGGAAGACTACAAAAATGCTTTTTCTTCAGGATATATCTGTGTCAAGGAGTACTGAACTTCAGCAGGTATGCTCCCATTTTGTTACCTACATGCTACATATGCTGGAATGTATCTAAGAATAATGTGAAGCAAAGGCTTTTACACTTTTATCGGTATGCATTAGTTAGATGGCATGGGCATGTTTGTCAAGCCATTTCAAAGGGTCTATATTACAAGATCGAATGCTTAGGTGATTGAACACCTAAACATTGAACTTGTAATATCGAAAGCAAAAAGCAGCGAACAGCCGATTTAATCTAGGGAAATATTTCCCTTGGCCATTTGCCAGATTTTGCCGTTTTGTCTACTGTAGAGCAATCTTGGAATTGGTATTTTTAGCTTGGGGGGGCAAAGCCCCCCACTTAGTTTGGGTGTAAAGTTTTTTTTTTTTTTTGTGTCCGACCAACATGTTTTCCTGCGCTGTTCGGCATTTTTGGGTTTGATATTACAAGTTCGATGCTTAGGTGTTCGATCACCTAAGCATTCGATCTTGTAATATAGACGCATTTCAGAGGTACACATGATTGACAATACATGAAAATGGAATGTTATGTGATAAATATGTACAAATATTTCAGGAGCAGGTCTGTTGATAGCAAGTTTAGCATTTCAAAGATGTGTTGTTAGCAAAATGGGTCATTTGCCTGTTCTTTTGTGAAGAGCTGTGTGATAAATATGTACAAATGTTTCAGGGACAGGTGCTTTGAAAGCACTTTTAGCATTTCAAAGATGTTTTGCTAGCAAAATGGGTCATTTGCCTGGTCCTTTGTGTGTTGAGGGGAGCAAAGATGAGTTACTGTTTTGGCAAAAACAAAACTGGACTGTTATTTTTGGGGGGGAGCAAAGGTGACTTACTGTTATGGCACCAAAAAGGATATGTTGCTCTTGTTACTCTCCTTGTTTTTCATCTTGCCTGTTGTTAGTATTTCACATCTCTAGACTGCTTTATGTTTCTCCGGTGGGTAATACTGACTGGCTACCTTTTCTGTTTTATCTCGAAACAGTTATTTTATAGTTATGTGATACTTATGTGTTTTATACTTCTGTTGTTTTTTAAGACACCTACAAGTATGCCACTCAGGCATGCCAATCCATGGAGACCCCCACTTCACTGATGACAAAAATCAAGTAATAATCGATGGGTTTCAGCAGCATGGTGCTTTTCTCCTGGAAAAGGGATGGGGTGATATGGCATGGAGGATGACAATATGGCAGCAGATTGTAGAAGACCTCAATGCCATGGGTGGCCATGGCAGAACATATGAACAGGTGCACTACAGGGCCACTGACATAATCACTACTGCATGCAGGCGAGCAGCTGTAGTGGGCCATGACCAAATGGCTACTCATGGAAGACCTGCTAGAGAACCTCCACTAACCCCAATGAACAGTTCCTGAACAATATCAGTAATCCAGACAACTCCCACGAGTGTGCAGGACAGCATGTACTGGATGTGGTCACAACACCTTCTGAGACAGGAAGCACATCCCAGGAGGAGCTTCCAGGTAGGCTTTGTTATCTGAACAGTTGAATACTGTCGTGCAGTAAAACAATTAAAATGAATAAGTTAATTATGTGCCACATGTCTTTTTTTTGGGGGGGAGGGTTGAAGATCGCTACAGTTATAAGCTTATGTTGGAGTTCTCAACCACGTTCTTGTTGATATTAGACTTTATGCACTTATAAAGGGGTAAATGTATTACACCCTGTGTTACTTTTAATTATGATGATGTTGCCCTTACCTCTTGCTGAACATTTTCAGGACTGCCTGGAGTAAGGGCAGTATATCTTCTGCAGTTGGTAAGCCAAATATTTTTATGTCAATTCTGCTGAGCAATATAAAGAAATATTGTAGTGTGCGATTTTAATCTCAGGCCTATTGTGTGTATTGCTGTACTGTTTGTAATAGTGGCAGCACTGTTAGTTTGTTAGCATATATTGCACTATAGTACTGCAGGTATTAATCTAGTCCTAGGTTTCTTGCTTTTTATCACAGGTGATCATGACAATGGGAGTATGGGCACTGTGCCACCTAATGTCAGTGTATCAGCAGACTCTGATAATGATGGTGGCCAAACTGTGGCACAGTCGGGTTGCAGAGGTTGAATGTGACACAGAGGTTGATATGCAGTCTCATACCCTGCATTTCCATAGGACACAGTCAGTAGGCCTATGCCTACCCAGTCCACTGACCCCACAGATATTGGACAGGTAGAGAGTGATGACATTGATCAGTGAAGTATGGCTACTGTGACTTCAGAGCCTGTTGAGTCTGGCCACAGCCAAAGTATTGGTGAGGTGCCATACAGGAGAATTGATAGGGGTATTCAAAGGGGTCCTGCTGTCCCTCCTGCACCAGGTGCAGGCATCAGTTCCAGTGCCACTCAGCATATGCTTAGGGCCATCATGGAGGCACAGGCACATTCCCATAGGTGCTCCAGACAAATGCTCAGGGTTGTGGATGTGGAGCAATCTGTCATGCGTGACTGACTCCACCATGTTGCTGAGTCAATGGATTGGATGAATGACAAGTTGGAATGAGGGATGTCTGTGATGGACTGAGGGGGTGTCTGTCATGGAAAAAGCAGTGTCTGTAATGCAATGTCTGCTGGGAGGGGAATAGAATCCTTGTGGGCATAAGTCAGCCACATCATTTGCTGTCAGCCAACGTGGCTGTGACCAACCATGCTCCCATAGTGGCAGTACTTCCCCTGCTCTGTCAGTGAGTGTGCTGTCCACACCCAGCTGTGACAGGGCATTGGGCTGTTTGTATTGGGTGCCCCTGTGACTGGAGCTCATCCAGCAGGAGGTGCCAGTGCAACTCTTGCAGAGTCAGTTCTCATGGTTGGGACAACATGATGGACTGCCTCCTCTACCATGCATGACTCACACCTGTCCGACAGACCAAGATGTACAGCTAGCACAGAATTTATCTGTGTTCATGCAGACAATCACACATCAATTTCACCTGGAGGACTCTTGCAGACACACATACACAACAGTTACTCATTTTGTCTCACTGGCCATTTGTTGTTTTATCCCAGTGTCTGCCTTATTCTCCTTCTTAATGATACACACTCACAACCTTTTGTGTTAGCCTAGGCTTTCTGCCCCCCCCCCAAACAACACCCTGTACAAGTGATGATAACTGTGCCATACACCTGTTTTCTATCTTTTGGATTCAGAGATACAAAACCTGTGTCTAATGCTCAGTATGTGTAGCTAACTTAGTGCTTAGTATATCTGCATTTGTGTTGCTGAACTACTCATTGTACCTTTGACTTATATTGGCCTTGGAAAGTTAGACAGTTGATAGCATCAAAATTTCACAGCTGCATATAGAATGCTCTTGTAAGGGTTGTGAAGTCAGAAACTGCAATGTGTCTCATTACTTTCTAACTTCTCTCTTTAATGATTTTCCAGGACAAACATATGGTGGCCATAATAAGTCATGCCATCATATTCAGATCTTAGGATTGTATGACAGCACTATAGTCAAACCTCATCGGAACAGTAATACAGTATAATGCTCTCTTTTGCATGTACCTTAACAGACACATGCAGCAGCTCTAGAGTCCGCAGGGCTTTCTCAGCAAAATGACACAGTGCCTACAAACCATGCCATGTATGTGGATAGATTAAAAGCTATGTCACTGTAATCTGTCTGGTATAGGATGAGGTGATGTATGTCTGGTCTCCAGGCCAGTGTCTGACCAAGCCTGGTGGGATGACTGCATATCCAAAAATCTGATACAGCTGAAGAAATCAGCAGTGTCTGTTGAGAATATGGTAATAACAGTGTCCCACATGCTGCTGTAAAAGGAGCTCTGTAATGTCAAGCAAGAGCAGACACACACACACACACACACACACACACACACACACACACACACTTGACTGCAGTGAGAATAGGACCCCTACCTAAGTATACAGACTACAGAACACAGCATTTAGCACAAGTGCCACAACACAAGTCTGACTTTTAAAAGATTGCAGCTGAACATATAGTACATGACATCAGCAGGACATGTGTGAGACAAGATGTTGGCAGGCCTACCTAGGTTCATAGCTTCATATGTTCATATGAGGCTACTACCATAATGGCCCTAGGTTCATAGGAGGTTACTAGGCTAATGACCTTATGGTCTTTTCAAGCCTAGTGAAGTTGTTCCCTTATAAACCAAGACATGCAGCCCCTATTTACGAATCTAAGATCAGCATTGGTTGCCCCTGTCTAAGAATGATACAGGTGAAACACCAGGTAATTTTATGATTTCCCATCCAACTGTCCAAGTTACACTTAAATAGGGTTATTGAGGAGCTCAGTTTCACATGAATTAGGATTTTGTTCCATAGCAGTGGCAATCTCTGGTAGACATATCTGTCTCTCCAACGTGTCCTGTTGATGTTGCAGGCTAGGCTAAGGTCCCTACAGTGAACAAATCTTGTCCCATTTGATTTGCAGAGGTGCAGCATTTCCATTAAGGCAGGGTTCGAGAGTGCTCTGTAGGCCAGCCACCAAGTTGCTTGTCAGAAGTCTATATGATACAGAGTACAGTGATAGGACTGTCAGTCTGTCCATGTAGGTCATCTGTTGAAGTCCCTGGAATTTCTTGGTGAGAAACCTCTTGGTTCTCACCATCTGCTGCAGGTGTGTGGTGAGGTACAGGCAAAATGGAGCACTGTACTCTAATACTGGTCTGAGGGATGAGTACAATGGATTGATAACATCATTAACTTGGATGCTATGCCCTTACTTATGAGGTGTGCAACATAAAAGGCCTTCCTTACCACTGTGGATACATGATGATCAAAGTTGACATTGCAATCAACCTGCATTCCCAAATCTCTCACCATTGGGTTGGAACTTAGGGAGTATTATTAATAGTGTAATTTGCAGGTGCATATCCTTTGCCAAAAGGGATAAGAGTGCATATTCTTTGGGTTATGTTTAAGCCTGTGGCTTAGACAACAATCATTTATGTATGTAAGCCCATTTTGTAGTATGTTGATATTGTTTGGAGATTCATTGATTGTACACAGTTTGCAGTCATCAGCATACTTGGTGAGCCACAGGCCATCTGTTATTGCCTGAATTTCTGAGAAATAGATTTCAAACAGTTGGAGGCCCAGCACAGACCCTTGTGGAATACCAATGGTAACAGGTCTTCTGGTAGAGATAGAATCCCCAAGTATGACTGTATAAACAATGACATTGGTAATCTCCAAATGCAGGACCCCACCCAGTTCGGGTTTGTAAAAGGCAGATCATGTCTCCTAAACCTGTAGACTTCTTTGAAGCAGTCACCAAAGCCGTAGATGAGGGTAAGGTGGTTCACACAGCCTATCTAGATATCGCCAAGGCTTTTGACACCATCCCCCACTCTGGAATTATAGATAAACTCACTAAACTAGGTATAAATCCCTATGTCACAAGATGGGTTGCCAACTGGCTCACTGACAGAACCCACACTGTGAGAGTAGCAGACTCCAAATCCAGCTTCAGACCAGTGACAAGTGGAGTACCACAGGGTTCAGTCCTGAGTCCTCTCCTGTTTGGTATCTACTTCTCTGAAGTACAAGCCAACACAGAAGGTCTTTGGTTAACGAAGTTTGCAGATGACTAGGAGCCATAATCAAAACTAAGAACCAAAAGTGGACACGGTTGCAATAAAGGCTGTCTTCCAAAATCACAACACCTCCAATAACTCCACCAAAGTCTGCAGGATTCATAAAACGATAATTCCACCAATGGTAATCAAATAATAACTTTTATTCGACACAGACAGATGTACGCCAAAAATATATATACCACAACAATATATATAACTGGGTATTGAATGAATGAATAGTTATATATATTATATATATATTTTTTTGTTATATATAGTTATATAGTTATATATATTAGTTATATATATTTTTTTTGGTATATATTTTTTTGGTGTACATCTGTCTGTGTCGAATAAAAGTTATTATTTGATTACCATTGGTGGAATTATCGTTTTATGAATCCTGCAGACTTTGGTGGAGTTATTGGAGGTGTTGTGATTTTGGAAAACAGCCTTTATTGCAACTGTGTCCACATTTGGTCCATAATCAAAACTCCAAAAGATGTGGACATCCTACAAAAGGGTCTTGCTGAGACAGATGCCTGGTGTCAAAGCCATGGCCACAAGCTCAATGCCAAAAAGTGCATTGTCATTCCTTTTGGTAAAAACTCAGTACCCATGAACTACCACATAGGTGGTAGTCTACTTAACACCGAAAGTGTGATAAGAGACCTTGGGACACAGGTGGACAGTAGTCTCTCCTTTGATAATCACATTGCCACAGTAGTCAGGAAATCCTACTATGTGGCACACCTCATCACAAAAGGTTTCTCATCCAGGAAAAAAGAGGTCATTGTTCCCCTCTACTCGTCACTCATTAGACCCATTATAGAGTACAATGCCCCTTTTGGTATGTACCTCACAAGACATCTACAACAACTGGAAAGGCCACAGAAATACCTCACAAAGAGGATTACCGGCTTCAAAGAGATGACCTATGCAGACCGTCTCAAAAAACTGCAGCTTTACTCCGTTGCATATCGCCTACTCAGAGGCGATCTCTGCCTAACACACAAAGCTATGTCAAACCCAGAGCTTTTAGACATGCTCCACTTAAAGAAATCCCAATCCCTACAAGCTACACGCTCTGGGGACCTAAACCTTGTCACCACAATAAACAGAACATGCTGGAGGGATAGATTCCTGTCCCAGAGACTTCCCATATTCTGGAACAAACTACCTATCTATATCAAACAAAGCTCCTCATTAGCACTCTTCAAGAAAAATCTTGATGATTGGATGGGAGATAGGAAATTCATCCCAGGGATCACTTCTGTGGCTCTGCTCGACAGTGGCACAGGAAAATAATTTTCTTGGGTGGCGAAAGCCAGGGTACCTTTGGCTAGGCTTATATAGGCCCTAGGGCCAATAGCCTAGTACCTACCTATGAACCTATGTGTTCTGTTAGTGAGCCAGTTGGCTACCCATCTAATGATGTATGGGTTAATTCCCAGCTGGGTGAGTTTCTCATGGATGCCTGAGTGGGGGATTGTGTCAAAGCCCTTGGCCAAGTTGAGAAAGGCAGTATGTACTGATTTGCTTTCATCCAGGGCTTTGGTGACACTCTTCAAGAATTCCACTAGGTTTAACAGGCATGATCTGCCCTTAATGAAGCCAAACTGGGCTGGGTCAAGAGTTTGAAGGTCACCAATGTCCTTGTTGATAAGGTCCAAGATGACTCTGTTCACGGCCTTACAGACAAGGCCGGTCAGGCTTATGGGTCTATAGTTCTGTGGGTCAGTTGAGGGACCCCCTCTGTGCAAGGGGATTATGGTTGCTGTTTTCACTCTGCCAGGACAAAGCCAGTACTTAGATTGTGGTTGAAGAGAGTACCCAGTGGTTCCACTAACTCTTGCTTTACACCATTTAGTAGGCAGCCTGGGATGTTATCCGTTCCTATACAGGTTGTGTTTTTGGCCTTGGTGAGTGTGGCTATGACCTGTTCTTTGGAGATAATAGATAAATAATTGGTTACAGGTATGCTTTGGGGGTATGATTGCTGGAGACAGGGATGTGAAACTTTTGCCAAACCTGTCTGCTAACAGTTTAGAGATGCCCTTGAGTTCAGTATGACTGGCATCATCCCCTATGAATTCAGTGCAAAACTGGCCCTTCCCTTTTACATTAAAGACATAGCTAAAGAATGCCTTGTCCTTAGCTATGGGTGCTAATTTAGTTTTGTAATTAGCTTTGGAGGACTTTACAAGATGTCTCATTTGCTTGTCCAAGCTATGAAGGGTGTTCCCTCTTATTCCTGGATATCAGTTTGTTTCTCATGTTGTATAATCTATTTATGCTAGATGTCCACCAGGGTGACATGTTTTTTTGTGAGCAAGTTTTAATCCATTCTAGTATGGCTAAGTCTATACACTTGTAAGGCTGTTTATACAGGGCACTTTTGCACACCTCTGTATAGGAGTCTTTATTGTCAATGCTGGCAGGAGGTGTGAAACTATGTATGCCATTACTTAGGGGGCTATAGTTTGCTTTGGAGAAACTTTTCAACCTTTTCGATCCTGAAGAGAGGTCAGGTACACTTGTTACATTGAATATGATTGATTTATGGTCAGACCTTATCAGGGAAGGTCTCACACATTGGGTGGTGCAGCAGTCTCCCATGTTGGTGAATATTAGGTCAAGGGCATTCCATCCCCTTATGAGGGTGTGGAATAACTGTTCCAGAGCATTTGTGCAGGAACCTTAGGGTAAGCGTGTTTAAGCTCATATATGTATCCCAATTGATGGAAGGATAGTTAGAGTCACCCATGACTAGGGTGTTTGGCTGTATTATGAGTGACTCAAGTAGGTCCAGGAAGGCACTATGTGTTTTTTATGGTTCATGTTGGTGGCCACAGTGACATGGGGGGGGGGTCTTTCCTACAGTTAGTTGGACTTGAGTAACTCTAGGGAGTCATACCTCTTAAGCAGTCTTGAGGTGTATTTGACTTTCATGAAGATGGATACACTTCCTCCTTTGTTTCTTTCACATTCATTTGTCAGTCTGAAGGTGTAGCAGGCATGATAGCCTTTCATGGCCAGAGTACTCTCTGCAGCCCTAAACCATGTCTCTGTGCCTGCACAAACATCATCTTCCCAAATACATAGTGCCTCCATTCAGTGTAGTTTCTGATTTACACTCCTAGCATTAAGCAGCATAACCCTGATTTTGTCTTTAGAGGGTATTTTTACATCAGGAATTTTGTTTTTATGTCATTGCCTAAAAAAGACACTACGGGGGAGGCAAGTAATTTGGCCAGTAACTGAAAGGCAAGAGGTGCAGATGAAGACCATCCCTCTCAAAGCAGCATGGTCTGTTGACCATATCATCCTAGGCTGACAAATACTGGATCCCCCTAAACTTGACACCAGTAAGCCACTTGTTAAAGTCAATAATGATTTTGTTTGTATTGAGGCATCATCGTGGGTGAAGGTAGAATTCTGCTTAGGGCTACAGACATACCTGTCTGGGATAATCTGAGAGCTCAGTCATATCTCTCTTCATATAGTCCAGTGAGGTACGTTTCAAGTCATTAACTTCAACATGGAGTACGACAGAGATGTAACTGTGCTTGTTGTTAAGAGACTTGAGTGTGTGTATGACTTTATGGATCCTGGCACCTGACAGGCAGCTGACCGTGACTTTCTCTTTATACAACCTGGTGAGGGAGACATCTGTGTGTCTCACTATGGATTTGCCTATGACCAAGACATTGTTATTTAGGTGTTTTGCCTAAAGGGCTTAATGGCTGACACACTAATATATTTGTTTTTATGTGTAGTGGGTTCTGTTGGGACTGTAATGTGTGCAGAAGTTTTGCATTTGTGAGGGTTCTGCTCTTTTGGTAAGCTTCTAATGACTACCTCTGCATATGTGAGGTTATGTGCTGTGCACTTGGTCTCTTGAGGAGGTGAAGTGTGTATGCTGACATCCTGTTTGAGAGAGAGAGAGAGAGAGAGAGGGAATGAGAATGAGAATGTACTCTAGAGGCATTGTATAGTGGAATCTGTCACATACTGTATTAGGTGTCAGATCATACGTGGTAGCCCAGGTCATGAGAATGGCCCCTCCATTGATGGGGGTAAGAAACCAGCTACTTTTGAAATTCTCATTTACACCTGTGGAGGATTAAGTCTAAAAGAGGATGTGATAACCTCAGGGCAGTCGTATGGTGGAGGTCTTGTGAACAGAGTCCTGTGACAGCTCCGATGTATCAGGCTTTCACTGGTCACTCCACTTTGATGTACCTTAAGAGTATAGGACCAGCTGTCCGGCTATGCTAGTTATTCATTCAATGGTCTTCGTTGGTGGAAAGGTCTATTGTTGAAGCCTCATTTGGAGCAGCTTTTTGTTTCACCTGGAGTTTCTCATCTGTGAAAAAATTCTTAAGAACGTTTTTACAGTGAAGTCTAGGCAGTCAAAAAATATGCTGCTGTAGAGCTTTAAGATCCTTCATTGGTTTTCAAGAAAAAGGCATTCAAGCACTGATCCATATGCTTGCTTGGTATTTTATACAGTTGTATTAAATTGAGCATGCATATCTCAATTGTAAAAGCAAGTATATATGCATTAGTCTGTAGCACAAACCAAGAGTACAATATTAGACTTTAGTCAGAAGTGGTGAGTTCAAATACCTCACTTCCCAACTATACAATAACTGTAAATTCTTCAGTTATGTGGAACTTAAAGGTTTAAAGTGGAAGCTCTATAGCAGTGACACATGTCCTGCTGTAAACTGTAATCTGTGTAATTGGAACAGTCATATCTGTAATATATGCACATATAAAGGAGTGCTTGCTGCAATCTGTAGTATAGTGTGCATCCGTTAGGAGCTAGTAGTCTTAAAAGTAATACGTTATCTGTTAAGTGGTGGCAGTTTTAAGAGTAACAGTTAAGATAATAGAGTCAAATAATTGCATTAATGCATTGTATGTAATGTTACACATGAAGGTACTAATCTTATATCTTTTTTTTCTCTCACCCCAACCGTTATCTCTTTTTTTAATTTTATTTTTTGTTTGTTTTATTATATTATGTGTCATCAAAATGTGTCCATGTCATCCATGTGTACCACATCACAATATGCTCCACAGCACAGTGGGGTAGGCCTGCCCCAGAGGATTCATCTGCCCCCACTCCACCGGCCCCAGCATATCTGTGAGACAACTTGGCAGTACCACCTCTGCCCCTGCACTACTTGCCCCCTTACATAGTTCTACCTTGGAGGATAGGCCAGTGGTTCCCTCCAGGTGCAGTGGCAGGGGTGGTGAATTTATCATTGATTGCCTACACTGAACTGCCTGGGATGGTGTGTAGGGTTGTGCACCACACTCTTGGTGCATGCCTATGCTGGATTAAGGGGCTGCTCACCCTCATTTTATGTAGGACCAGGAGGAGGAGGAGACGTCAAGTGCTCTAGCCAGTGGTGGAGTGAGGTGACAGTACAAACCCACTGCTCTTCACACTATGGAAATATGTATAGTATGCTGTGTTTCTGCTGTTTATTGTCCACTTCCTTTGTGTAATATGAAAGTACATGTAGAAATATTAAAAATGGAGTGCTTTATCAAACTGTATGTCATATATTTAAAATACATCTATATGTTGGCACCACCCCAAGCACTACAACCCTGGGGTCTCAGTACTTTTTCCACACATATATAAACCACACTACAAAATGTAATATCATGTGCTATGCAGTGCACATCAGTCTGGTATACACAGAACTACAACTACTAACCCATACACCTAAAATCCTTATCTGCACGGCTACTGCAGAAATCAGCATGGAAAATATCCACAGGGACAGAGGTGATCTGCAACAAACTTGACCCTACCCATTTTGGGTTTGGCAAGGGTAAATCTTGCTTACTGACCTTTGTGGACTTCTTGGATCCTGTTCCCAAAGACCTGGATGAGGGATAACAGGACATACTACCTATGTTGAGTTATCCAAGGCCTTTGACACTATCCTCCCTTCATGTCTCATAGTGAAGATCTCTCATCTGGGAATTAGGCTATAAAGTACTAGATGGATAGCCAACTGGCTCAACATCAGAACATACACACTCAAAGTTGGAGACTGCACCTCTACCACTAGCCTACTCACCAGTAGAATACTACAAGAATCTGTGCTGGGCCCTTAATTGTTTGGGAAATACTTTCCTGAAGAACAGGTAACAGTAAATCACCTGTAGTTTATTATGTTTGTAGATGATTGCTAACTGGATGCACTCATTTAGAGTCCCCAGTGATGGTAACATATTACAGTAGGGGCTAACACAAACGTATGATTGGTGACAAACTCACGCACTGAACTTTAAGCATACAATAACTGTTTGTCACCTTTGTTAATGAAGTACCCCTGCCAATTATGATATACATATCACCCCTAAGTTCAAACCCAGTGTTGTGAGACTTGGGAACACATGATTATAGCAGTCTACACTTTCATTACTAAGTGCTCATAGTAGTGACACACACAATCTGCAGTGCACAAATCATACATATGGACATCACATCCAAGACCAGGTTAGTCATACCTCTGCTGTACTCTACCCTTATCACACCAATAAAAGAGTACAATGCTCACATCTCTCTGTACCTCACCAGACACCTGCAGCAATTGGAGAGAACACAGGGTTGTGCCTGGTAGACTCACAGGTCTCTAAACATGACATACATCGAAAGACTGACATACCAGTCATTCTACTCGGTATCATGCAAGCTGCTGAGAGGTGACCTATGGCTGCCCTGCAGAGCAGTCTCAGACTCTGCCCTTCTGTAAATGATGAACATCTGTAATTCAAATATGACAACTATAATTTTCCCCAAGGTTCTCAACCCAGCCTCTGAATTAAACAGAACATGATGGGGAAACAGATATATCCCACAACAATTCACGCTCCTCTGTAATAAGCTCCAACTGCATGTGGAGCAGTGCTCGTCAATGACCTTGTTCAAGCCCAACCTTGTCTACTAGTTGAGTGATTGTAAAGTCACGTCTGGGCTTGCATTTATGTCCCTCATGGACAGGGCCAACACATGGATGTATTGTAAATATATGACATACAGTTTGACTCTATATGGTGTGGCTTGCAGGTAATGGTACTTGTGTTTTTACACAGCTAGGCTTCTAAAGACCCTAGTGCTATGAGGCTAGTAGCCTCATATGAACGTCTGTGTAGATAGTTAGGGGTTTCACTGCAGTTAACTGTATGTGTGTGTGTGTGTGTGTGTGTGTGTGTGTGTGTGTGTGTGTGTGTGTGTGTGTTTGTCTAGACAGCAGAGCTAACATGTATATCGTCATCTACTGTAAGTTCACCAGCACTCCTGTATAAATTAGACGTGAGTTATGGCATTTGCATTAAGTACTGTGTTCTGTAGTCTGTGTACTTAAATAGGTAGGGATTTTGTTCTCAGTGCAGTCAAATGGATGTGTGTGTGTGTGTGTGTGTGTGTGTGTGTGTGTGTGTGTGTGTGTGTGTGTGTGTGTGTCTAAACAGCAGAGCAGACATGTGTATCCTACAGTTACTTCTCCAATTACATAGATTGTCAGTATTTTGATACTTGCTCGTGGCTGTGCATCCATTTTATACAGGCCTCCCAACCTCTTGTCTCCCATATGGCCTGTTGATGTCATCTACTATAAGTTCACATGCATTCCTGTATAAATCAGACTTGTGCTGTGGTGCTTGCATAACGTACTGTGTTCTGTGGTCTGTGTACATAGATAGGTAGGAGTTCTATTCTTACTGCAATCAACTGTGTGAGCTGTTACTTGACATTAGAGAGCATTTTAGACCAGCATGTGGGACACTCTTATCTTTTCCTCAGCAGGCAATACTGATGTCAGCTATAAAGTGTTGCCTGACACACTCTAAGTCAGACTTGAGCTGTGGCGCTTGCATAAAGTACTGTGTTATGTAGGCTGTGTACTTAGGTAGGAGTTCTGTTCTCACTGCAATTGACTGTGTGTGTGTGTGTGTGTGTGTGTGTGTGTGTGTGTGTGTGTGTGTGTGTGTGTGTGTGTGTGTGTGTGTGTGTGTGTGTGTGTGTGATCTGTTGCTTGACATTACAGACAGAATTTTACACCAGCATGTGGGACACAGTCATCTTCTTCTCAACAGACACTGCTGATGTCATCAGCTATTTTACGTTTTTGGATATGTAGTACTCCCACCAGGGCAGGGTCAGAGACTGGTCTGGGGAACAAATAGAAGTCATTTCATCCTATACAATAAAGTTTACAGTGACTTGGCTTTCAATCTGTCTACATACATCAAGGCATGGTGTGTAGGCTCTATGTTACCTTGCTGAGAAAGCCCTGTGGTCTCTCCAGCTGCTACATGTGTCTGGTGAGGTATATATAAAAAAGAGCATTATACTTTGTTACTGCTATAATGAGGTTCAACTACAGTGCTGTCATACAGTCTTAAGATATCGATATGATGGCATGCTATATGATATGCACAACATAGGCTTTCAATAGCGTGGACAGTTGATGGTCAAAGTTCAGATTGCTATCTAAATTTGTTCCCAGTGCTGGCATCACAGGGCTTCTGTATAGCAGGACTGTTGTGAATGCTGTGATTAACATGGAACTCCACTTTTCAGATGGACAACATTACAAACACAAATTTCTTCATTTATTTGTAGATCATGTGCCTTTATCACCATTCAGTTGTGTGTGTTAGCTCCTCCTGTACTATATCACCATTGGTGGACTCAATGATTGCACACAATATGTAAGAATCATCAAACTTGGTAAGGCAAAGGCCATATACATTAGCCTGAACTGTTGAGAAATACAATTCAAACACTTAAGGGCCAAGCACATATCCCTGGGGTTCGCCAGTGGTGACAGCTCTACTGGTATAGGTTGCTTCAATAATTTTCACATGATGTATTCTGTAAGTGAACCAATTGTTTACACATTAACTGACATAAGGTTTAATCTCCAACTTGTGTCTTTCCTCATTGTTACCTGCATTTGTGATTATGTCAAAACCCTAGATCAAGATTACAATAGGCAGTATGCACTGTCTTACTTTTATCCAGGCCTATCACATGGAATCAATGTGCTGTGACAACATCACAGATCACCTATGGCATGACCCAGCACATACACCTTCCTGATACTGTTGAATACACAGTTCAACATACCCTCCACATGGCCCATGTTCCCATAGGAGGGTGTATATCAACATGCATCCACCTGAGTTGGGGGTACAGCACCTGATGCATGCATGTACAGAGACATCCTGACTCTCCTCTACTGTGAGGTAGACCAACATGTCATCATGGACCTCCTCTATATGTACACTAGTAATATTCCAGGTGTGTGCAACAAACCTGTGTGAGTTGTTACTGCTACATCAGGTCCATTATATCTGATAGATGTCCTCAAAGAGGTCACTGAGGACATGCATGATGACAACAGTGTCATTGTGTGGAACTTGAGCAGGTCAAGGCATTTGACAAAAAATCCACACTGATGTATTCAGTCAATACTGTCATATGTGGTCATAAACAGCTATATCACCAAATGAGTAGACCACTGTATGACATACATTGCATCTCACTATGTTGAAATATGTGATGTGACATATATCTCAGGTCCAGTGATCAGGTTGGAACGTCAGGGGTGTCTGCTAGGCCCTTTTCTGCCCATTATCTCATTGATAGACATCACGGGTGACATACACATGTTGTCATTGACTCCAGCTGTGATATTAGTATAATACAGACAGTATCAACACATACCAGAGGCTGCTGCCACAGCCATGATAACACCTGCATTGATGAGACAATTGGAGGGATTTATTGAATCAGGAAACAGACAAACTACCCAAGTATAATGTGGACATCACACTCTATAATCAGACATATAGGTATGTGACCTGTGTCCTGGGGTAGAGAGTAAGTGGTACATCCACCAGCATGTGGTCACACTGCTGACTACTCCCTTGAATGTAACAGTAGTATTAAGTATGTGGAGAACATGCTCATCAGAAGCCATAATAACTTCATGGTTCCCAGACTTCATCACACCAATAACTGTGTACAATGCACCCTTCTTCATGTATCTCCACTACACAATTTCCAGTGACGTGTAACTGAAATGTACCACCTTTGTCATAAAGCGCTGTCACATAGCTTATTGGCCATACCAAGGTATTCTGTTTGGGGAATATACATGACTGTCTGATGGTGCAGAACAACAATAGGTTCATAGGTGTTTACTAGGCTACCGACCACAAGCCACTTTTTAAGCCTAGTCATGCATGCCAAGTTCTGATACCCTTAACAAGTGTAAGCAGGGGCGTGTGAGATTAAATCACCCCTGATGTACCAGCATAATGCATCCGAGATTATCCAAGTGTAACTAACTCTGGGCAAAACTGCAATCTAAATTGTAGCTTGCTACAGATCCCCCACCATGCCCCAGGATTCCCACTCCTCTTTTCTTGATGTACTGGAAAATATTGGGGTTCAACCAAGCACCCTAATAATGGGTGACTTCAACTACCCCACCATTAACTGGGAAAACAACTCATGTACCAACTTCTTAGCTCAACACTTTCTGGAATTCATAAACTCCAATGCCCTGGATCACCTTATCCACACCCCCACCAGGGGCAACAATATCCTAGACCTAGTCATTACCAACATGGGTGACCGGTGTTCCACACCTGAAAGACAACTCCTCGTTGGTCCGATCTGACCATAAGATCATCACCCCTGATATCCACATACCGCCCCCACCCCCCATTAAGGAAACCACAGTAAAATATTTCTCCAAAGCCAACTTCATGCTTTTTAAGACAGAAGTGGTGAACTGCATGACACCCATGCAGATGGACAATACAGTTACAACTGCTGAATCCTACACAAATGCACTCTATAAGCACTTACACGAGTGCATGGATCGTGCTATCCCAAACAGAACCAAGACACTATCCTCCAAAAAAAGGAAGCCAATCTGGTGGTCCCCTGTCATAAACAAACTGTACAACAGAAGGAAGAAACTATTGCAAAAGAGAGTAAAATCCCATGAGTGGAGGAGCTTCCTGGTCAGCCTCAGTAAGAAGCTGAGATCCCTTATAATATCCTCCAAAGTTAGCTATGCAAACAAAATCTCCACTAATTCCAAGGACAACCACAAAGCATTCTATAGCTATGTCAAGAATCTCAATGGCAACACCCAGATCTGCTCTGAGTTACAGCACAAAGGCAAGAAAATTACAGAACCAACTGATATTGCCAACATCCTGGCAGATAGGTTCAGTGCTAACTTTACCCCCTCCCCTCACCTCCTAAAGGGCCCATATCTATACAGGAAGAATGCAGAGTGCCTGTAATCACAACTACGCTGGTAAAAGCTGCACTCTCTAAAGCCAAAAATACAGCATCCATTGGACTGGACAACAACCCAGGCTGCATTTTACACGAACTTCAGAACAAACTGGCTCCCCACGTAAGCACCATGTTCAATAATAGCCTTGCATCAGGCTTTGTGCCCACTGAATGGTGCACAGCAATAGTTATCCCACTCAACAAAGGGGGAGCCACCACTGATCCCGGGAACTATCGACCTATTAGCCTGATGAACCTCGTCTGCAAGGACATGGAATGTATCATCATAGAACTCATAAACAAAGACATTGCTAACCTCCAAACTCTGGATCCCACTCAGTACAAGTTTGTGAAAGGCAGATCATGCCTCCTGAATCTGATCAACTTCTATAAGGCAGCCACCAAAGCTGTAGATGAAGGTATGGTGGTTCACACAGCCTATCTTGACCTCGCCAATGCTTTCGACACCATCCCCCATTCTGGGATTATAGCTAAACTCACTAAACTAGGTATAAATCCTTACATCACAAGATGGGTTGCCAACTGGCTCACTGACAGAACCCACACTGTAAAAGTTGCAGACTCCAAATCTGACCTCAAAGCAGTGACAAGTGGAGTACCACAGGGTTCTGTCCTGGGACCTCTCCCATTTGGTATCTACTTCTCTGAAGTACAGGCTAACACAGAAGGCCTCTGGCTAACAAAGTTCGCAGATGACTGCAAACTAGGAGCCATAGTCAAGTCCCCAAATGATGTGGACATCCTACAGAAGGGCCTGCTGAGACAGTTCTTGGTGTCAGAGCCATGGCCTCAAGCTCAATGCCAAAAATGCAGTGTCATCCCCTTTGGTAAAAACTCTGTACCCATGAACTACCACATAGGCAGCAATCTACTTAACACCAAATGCGTGATAAGAGACCTTGGGACCCAGGTGGACAGTAGTCTCTCCTTTGATAGTCACATCACCACAGTAGTCAGGAAGTCCTTTTACATGGCACACCTCATCATAAAAGGGTTCTCATCCAGGAAAAAATAGGTCATTGTTCCCCTCTACTTGACACTCATTAGACCAATTATAGAGTACAATTCCCCTTTTGGAAGGTACCTCACAAGACATCTGCAGCAGCTGGAAAGGCCACAGAAGTACCTCACAAAGAGGATTACTGGCCTCAAACAAATGCCCTACACTGACCGCCTCAAAAAACTCCAGCTTTACTCCGTAGCATATCACCTATCATATCAGGTGATCCCTCCCTAACATATAAAGCTATGTCAAACCCAGAGCTGTTGGACATGCTGCACCTAAAGAAATCCCAATCCCTCTGAGCTACATGCTCTAGGGACATAACCTTGTCACCACAATAAACAGGACATGCTGGAGGGATAGATTCCTGTCCCAGAGACATCCCACACTCTGGAACAGGCTACCCATCTATGTCAAGCAAAGTTCTTCATTAGCACTCTTCAATAAAAATCTTGATGAGTGGATGGGAAATAGGAAATACACCCCGGGGATCACTTCTGTATCTCTGCTTGACAGTGGCACAGGAAAATAACTTTCTTGGATGGCGTAAGACAGGGATCCTTGTTGGCTAGGCTTACGTAGGCCCTTGGGCCAATAGCCTAGTACCTACCTATGAACCTATGAACGTAAACATTTACAAGCAGGAGCCTGGGAGATGAAACATTTATAGGTTGATGTGTGTCCATTAGAGGCATAGTTGCTAAACCAGGGATGAATTTCCTGTTTCCTATCCAATTATCCAAGCTGCACTTGAATTGAGCTAGGAAGGACCTCTGCTTCATATGGATGGGTGCCTGTTCCAGAGACATAATCTGTAGAACATGTGGAGCTTTTCTCCCTGGGCCTCCGCTGAAAAGGGGCTACATAGCTCAGCCAGACAAACCCGGTCAACAAATGTAAAATAAATAAATAAATATTGATATTTATTAATATCAATATGATAGTTAACAAGAATGGATGACTTCCTGAAGGATACTACTATGCATTTTTGGCATTTAGTTTTAGTCCATGGTTCTGACGCCAGTTCTTTGCCTGTGTCAGCCCTTCTTGGAGAACATTTGTGTTATTCAGGGATTCAGTGACATGTCCTAATTTGCAATCATCTGCAAATTTATTCAGCCAGACACCACTGACATTGGCCTTGACTTGAGAGGAGTAAATGCCAAAAATGAGCAGTCCCAGGACCAATCCCTGAGGGACTCCACTTGTGACTGGCATCTTTATAGAGGTGGACTCCCCAATTCTAACTTCCTGGGTCCTGTCTGTAAGCCAGCTGGCTATCAACTGGGTGATATAAGGGTTTGTACCTAACCTCCTGAATTAGTCAATAACGCCCAAGTGAGGTATTGCATTAAATGCCTTGGCCAGGTCAAGGTAAGCAGTGTGAAACATTTTGCCATCATCCTTTGCTTTGGTGATCTTCTCAAAGACATCTACCAGGTTAAGCAGGCAGCACCTGCCCCTGATGAAACCAAAGTGGGTTGGGTCCAGTGTCTGGAGGTTTCCTATGCCATTATCAATCATTTCCTTGATAATTCTTACCATGGCTTTACATATGAGACTAGTGAGACTTATAGGTTTGTAGTTTCAGGGTCTGTAGATGGCCCACCTTTGTCCAGCGGGTTGACTATTGCTGTTCTCCATTCATGAGGCATGAAGCCTTTTTGGAGGCTACAGTTAAACAACAATTGCAGACGGCCTGATAGGTCATGTTTCATGCTACTTGGAAGGCATCCTGGGATATTGTCTAGACCCATTGATATAGTGTTCTTGGCTACAGAGAGAGCATTAAGGACCGTTTCCCTAGTGATAGCAGGGGAGTTATATTTGCTGGTATTTCGTAAGGGAAAGTTGAGAGGGAGAAAGTTGGAGCTGTATTTGTCAGCCAGTAGGTTTGCTATATCTTCTGGTTCAGTATAGGTGGCTCCATTAACAATGAGCTCTGCACACAATTGTGCATTGCCTTTCAGGTTGCAGACATAGCTAAAGAATGCCTTGAGGCCAAACTGACCTCAGATTTTACTTTGGTAGACTTTATCTGTCCTCTGAGTTGTTTGCTTAGTTTGATGAGAGTGCTTCTATCCTGCTGGGTGCTGCACCTCCTAATTTTGCCATGATTTTCTTCCCTCTGTTATGCAGCCTATTGATACTGTAATTTGGGTCTATAGTAGAACATCGAAGTGTCAGGTCTTCGAATGTTCTAATATCGACACCTAGTAACCGAAAGCTGAAAATAGCGAATTTTTAGATAACCGAATTCTTTCCTAGGGAAAGAATTCGGTTGTCCATTATTGTCGCTTCGCTATTTTCAGCTCTGCGGTGGAAAGTTACGGTCAGGTTCAGGTAAGTGTGCGATTGTGTGGATGTGAGGGTTAGGGTGGGATAGGTGAATTAGGGATAGGGCGCGGGTCAGGTAAGTGTGTGAATGTTTGGACGTGAGGGTTAGGGTGGGATAGGTGAGTTAGGGTTAGGGCACGTGTGAAGTGTGTGCGCGATAGTGACATACCTTAGGGTTAGGGTTTGGGTTAAGGTAAGTGGGTAGATAGTGGTGTATGTACAGTTTAGTGTAGGTTTATATGTAAGATTTTAGGTGTATGTGTGTGGATTGCTGTGTGTTTGGTGTGTTTGTGTTGTGTGTATGTGTTTTGGAACAGCAAATTTTTTCCCTAGGAAAAAATTTGATGTTCTAAATTTTCGGTCTTACCAGTTTTCTGTTACTAGGTGTCAATATTAGAACATTCGAAGACCTGAAACTTTGATGTTCTAATATAGACCCTGTAATTCTACCAGGGAGGCTTGTTGCCCCTGTGGTTGTTGTAAAAACAATCTGGTCCAGGGATTTTGTGTTTTCAAAATCCAGGAATCTCTGTGCCTTTATATTTGGTGTTGTATATGATTCCCAGTTAATAGTGAGGTAATTAAAGCCACCCATGAATGTGGTATTGGATTAGACGGTGAGTGTTTCCAATAAGATTAAATACATGTTATGGGCTTCCTGGGTCATAGAGGGGGACCTATAGCTTGCAAGGAAGTGATAAGGGATTTTGTCTATGGTGATTTGAACATGGAAGCATTGTCCTGTTTGATCAGCCTTGAGGTATATTTATTTTTGATGTAAACTGAGACACCTCCACCTATAGTCCCAATTTGTGTTGTAGCTGGTCTAAATGTGTCAAAGGCATTATAACTTAGCACTATCAGTGTGCTGTCTATGGCTTTAAACCATGTCTGAGTGAATGCACAGATGTCAGCATTCTCAAGGGTAAAGAGAATGTCTAGGGAGTGGAGTTTTTTGTTTAGACTCCAAGCATTGAGCAGTAACACCTTTAGATTTTCTTGGCTTTGATTTGCTGTGTCAGAAGTGCTTCCAGTTTGGCATTGCCTAAAAAAGGCACAATGGAGAGGACAATGTTTTAACTAATATTCGAAATCCTATAGTGGACAGATGTAGACCATCCCTGGCAAAGCAGTTTAGTATGTTGACCATCTCCTTCCATACTGACAAATATTTTACTCCCTTAGAATGACACCAGAAACTAAGCCAATTATTAAAGTCAGTTGTCTTTTGTTCATATTGTAGCATCATCCTTGGAGAAGGCAAAATGCTGTTTAATGCTAGACTCATACCAGCCTGGGACGCACAGTCCAAAAGCTCCATGATATCTCTCTTCATATAGTTTATAGAAGTATGTTTCAGGTCATTTATACCCACATGGATTATGACTGAGTCATACTGGTACTTGTGGTCCAATGACCTGAGTGCATGTGTAATGTGTCGGATCCTGGCCCTGATAAGCAACTGACGGTGACTTTCTCCTTACTCAGCCTGGTGAGAGGGACATCAGTGCATCTCACAATGGAGTCTCCAATGACCAGAATGTTGAATTGTGTTGGGATGCCTTATGGTCTTAGAAGTAGAGGCTCCATGAGATGCAGCTGCATGTGTTAATGTGGGTGTTGTTTTGAAAGAGTGCATTCTGGGTTGCTCAGGGTATTTGTCATGTGTACTTCATCTAGAAGGTCTTTGGGGTTTAGGAAAGTTACATTTAAGTACTTCAGCATATGTGGGTCTATGTGTCTGCTTTGAATTGTGTGTGATGAGTGCAGCATGTGTATTATTGACAACCTTATTGACATTGTGAGAACTTTGCTTCCAGTAACATTGTATAAATACATCTCTCACATATCAGTTTGAAAATTAACTGGTTGTCAGTAAACACAATGCAATTTCTACATTGCCTCAGGATGGTTGTATACACCAATCTGGTAATGGAAATAGTGGGTAAGTTCATATCCATGGCATCCTTTTTTGTAGATTAGATAGTTGGGGTGAGAATATAAAGTAATATCAGGAGTATCTGGTTTGCATCTCTGGGTGCAGTACTTTTCATAGGTTCATAGTTCATAGTTTATTACTAAGCTAACTGCCCTTGCGAGCCATTTTAAGCCTAGCCAATTATCCCTTGTGAGACTCAAACCCTGAACCTTGGGTTTGTAAGGCAAACATCTTAACCATTAAGCCACCCTCCCAACCCACTGCAAACTAGTTGCCCTGTGTGCAATTAAGTATTGGTGAAACTTCAATGGTGCTTTTACAGGAAAAATGTCAACTCAGGGTGCCTGCATCTATACAGAGCACTGCCAAACACTTCAAGGGAAACTAATAAGTAGACCCTGATGATTTATGGATGAAGTATTTAGACAGGTATTCTGAATTTAGAAGCAAATCAAGCAGAACTTACTGAAAAGAATGAGTTATCTTGTCAAGAATGATGAAAAGAAGGGAGTCACCTGAATGGCTACTGCCTGGCTACTACTAATGATGGTCTCACCGCAGCTTCACTCTGCTAGGATAACAGTGTTCCTTTGTTTCTTCTCTTACATGAAACAAAACAGTATCACCGATCCCAAGATGAGAAGTAGGCCACAGGCTGTTTGGTGATCCACAGTCTTGTCCCAGATGATGCAAGGTACTTTAGACATGTTGTAGCCTTGAATAACAACCAGACCAATCAGGAGGGTCAAATGCTCAGCCAGAAACAGTCACGAATCAATGCAGTCTGTTCCTTCTCTCACCAGGAGCAAAATAATAAGCACAAATTCCAAACCTGCACCTATGAAGCATTTATTAGGCTTTCCAGTGATCAAATGTCTGCAGGAAATAATGTCCCTATGTCCATTCTCTCACCAGGAGCAAAACAGAAGCACTCATCCCAATATGACTACTAGCAGGCAGAATTTGGGATCTCCAATAATTTGTAATCTTGGAGTAGATGTTGCAGGTTTTAAAGGTAAGATGGAAAAAATGGATTAATATCCTAAGACCTGCAGTATACACTAAGCAGTAAGATATGAAAGGGGCAACTTAAGCTTTAGCTTTCTAAGTAAAGAACCACTAATTTCAAAGGAGCAAGATAGATTGGAAGGTGGTGGGCACTTTGTATTCTGGTTCTGTGGAAAACAGTGGGATGGCCAATAAATTTAAATAGTTGAAGGGGAGTGATTTCACAACATGATTTTGTGCTTACTCACAATATCCAGTGAAAAAGGAGAGGGAAGGAGATGTGTGATCAAATTAGCAGCAGGCAGCTAGAAAAACAGTTACGTTTAAAAACACAACAGCACCAGGGTGTGAAGGTGGCAAAAAACTTAATTTCTGTGTCACTCACAAGAGGCACAGTTCTGGCATCTTTCCTAGTTTAAATATGCAATTAAAAACAGAATACAAGTAAAACAGCGCATAAAGAAAATAAATCACACAATATACAAAATAGAAGAAGGCAATGAAGCATTACAAAATACAAGAAAGCAAAAGCAAACTAACCTTTCCCTCACAGCAAGTTGTGGCAGAGTCTGGGTGAGCTTTTCCAGTAAAGCCTTGAAATGTTCTATTTTACTCCTTAAATAGAAGGCTTACTTCCTAGCTCCACCCTCAGTTCACAGGTAATTAACCTTAACTGACCTATTCTAATTTCTATGTGACTCATAAGAGAGACAGCTGTTGTCTCTTTTCTAGTTTAACTATGCAGTTAAAAGCAGAATACAAATTAGAAGACAGATAGTGATGGTTCCTTACAAGAAGTTGAATTCATTGGTATTTATTTTTTGAAAAGGTACCAGTGTGGTTCAGCAGTCACTCTCTACGACATGACCCAGACTTCAGTGGGGCAATCAACTTTCAGTTCTTGAATACTTGTGTGCTCAGGCATATGCATGTCGTATAAAGTTCTCTTACACTTAACAAAACATAGTATCTGTTTGCTAAAACATAAATTCTCTTTATGTATTTATTTGACCTTTGTTGACTGGGATAATCTGACTGAGCTAGAGCCCTTTTTCAGCAGAGGCCTGGGGAGAAAAGTTCCACAGAAGCACACAAAAAAAGTTACAAAAATAGCATTATGAACACAATACTGAAGTACTCAAATTGGTTACAAAATGTAGCATAAGATGTAAATGCACACAAATACAAAGAGGTAACAAAAACAGCATTCTTTTGAGAACAATACATAAAATATAAAGTGAAGTACACAAGTTGGTAAGATATATTTTTCAAAGTCAGGGTGTAAAAGGAGTCAGTAAATAAGTTGGGTGAAGAAGTTGAGAGAGCAGATAGAACAAGGTGAGTTAGCAATTGGGTAAGTGAGAGGAAGCCAGTAGCAGAGTAGTTAAAAGTATTAGTAGGAGAGGTCAGAGGAGTAGGATTGAGGGGTGTTGTTTAGGAAGGAAAGTTTAAATTGGATTTTTTACAGTGATATGTCCAGCCATATAACAGGTATTCTTTTATATATTTCCAAGTGTTGTTGGACAGAGCTCCTAAGGGTTCAAGAGGGAGTATAAAGAGAGATGAGTGAGGAGATAGCTGGACAGGCAGAGGGCTTGTTGAGGATGGAATGAATGATAAGTTAAGAGAGTAGATGCTGGTGGGGAAACTCTAGCCAGTTTAAATGTTTGAGTGAGTGCAGCGATGTGAGTTTGAGGTCTGGTTTGCCACAAACCTAGCTACTTTGTTGTAAGTGGATTCCAGTTTAGTTAGTAGGGAAGCTTGTAGGTTAGTTAAGATTTGTAAGCTGTAGATCAGGATAGGGAGAAGATAGGCATAGGCAAGAGAGAGTCTAGAGTCTTTTGTGAGGTATTTTTTATTTCTGTAAAGTAAACCTAGTTTTCGGTGTGTTTTCTTTATGCAGTGGTGGACATGCAGGTCAAATTTGAGTTGATCATTAATGATGACTCCAAGTAGTTTGGTGTGAGTTTCCACATTTATGACAAGATTGTTAAGTGATATGATGGAGAAGGTAGGTTTAAGATGTGTGAGAGATTTTGGGAGGACTATAAGAAGCTTGGTCTTTTTGGGACTTAGGATGACTTGGTTATTGGAGAGCCAATTCTTGATAGAGTTAAAGGAGTTTTGGGTGAGGTTATGTAGGTCAGAGTTGGAGATGATTGTGGAGTCATCTGAGTATTGTATGAGAAAAGAGTAAGGACAGGACATGCAAAGGTGATTAGTGAAGATGCTGAACAATAAGGGACCAAGAAGTGACCCTTGAGGAACTTCTGTCTTGACAGGGAGAAAGGGAAACAACAAGGAGAGCCATTTAACAGATTGCTGTCTGTTGGAGAGATAGCTAGAAAACCAGGAAATTGATGAACTGGAAAGACTGAGGTCGGAGAGTTTGGAAAGGAGCATAAGGTGTGAGACAATGTCAAATGCTTTAGAGAGGTATAGAGAGAAACAGGAAATGAGTGTGTTGTTGTCTCTGACTAGATAGATAAAATGAATAAAAGAAATGAGGGCAGTAGTAGTGCTGTGATTTGGATGGAAGCCATGTTGGGTGGACATGGAGTAAGTATTCCATGAGTTGTTTGTGTACCCATTTTCAAGTATTTTGGAGAGGGTGGACAGTATTGCTATAGGCTGGTAGATAGATAGTTCTATGGAGTTGCCTTCCTTGTGGATAGGTATGGTAAACAATTGTTTCCAGAGTGAGGGTACAGTAGATTCATGTATAGAGTAGTTAATAAGAATAGAAATGGAGTGGGCTATGGAGTTAGCATCTAGTGTGAGGAAGACTGGAGGTAGGATGTCCACAGATGAAGAGCATGGCTTAAGCTTATGTAGGAGGTATTTTATGTAGCTAGTGAGAACTGGTTTTAGAGAGAAGGAGATGTTTTAATTTGAGGGGGTAAAGGGGTCAGTGAGGTTAGAGGAGTTAGAAGTCTGTATAAGTTCACTGAAAGTGTCATTGAAGTAGAAGTTAAATATGGTGAGAGTTTCTAAGGGAGAGGTATTAGGACTGAGGTTGGGGGCTGTGGGGTTGCCCAGGTGAAGAATTTGATTAATAGTGTTCCAGAATTTTGGGGTGTTACTGAGATGGGTTGTTTGGGGTTTTAGGTAAAAGTTTTTCTTGTCATTGTTGACTTGCTTTTTAGCTTTTTAGCTCTTTTAGCTGTTTTACATTTATAACTTAATATTTAGAGTGATATCAGTGTGGTGTTGGATACCTTTGAAAAAGATGCCTACAATACAATTATTTTATCCATTTATTTTCTTTCTATTTGCATGTTCTACTGTCAGTAAATGCAAAGCTTTTTGTCTTGTCTCACCTGCTCTTTATTATCAGACTTAGTTCTAAGACCTATACATACATGCATATATACATACAAATGATTCAAGCACAGGCAGTAGTGCCTTTCTAGCCTGACAGTATACCAAAACAGTTGTTCCCATAATAAGTGTCCAGGCTGTTCATAAAAATATCTAAACTAGTGCTTGTTTTAATGTAATATTGTAGCCATTTCCATGCATCAGTTGCTCTCTCAAGAGAATCAGTTAGTGCACTTCCCATTCCTATGGAATCTTCTACATGGGTTGTCTGATGATTCTCGGCTTTTTGATAACCTCAAACATTCCCAGAGGTAGTTGTCTCTAAATGTCCTATATACCTGAATAAGGTCCCCTCTTAAATATATATGTGAGACACTGTATAAGTTCAGATATTTTAGTCTTTCATAATAACTTACATTTTCACATCCATGGATGCCCTTGGTATATTTCTACTGTACTTTTTCCAGTTTACTCATGCTTGTTTTCTTATAAAGTTTCCATATTGTTATTCGACACTCAAGTTTGGGTCTAATGTAACTAACAAACAATGATGTAATTTCTGATTTCCTAGACTTTATAAATCTATTTATACAACCTATAATCTATAACTGTCACTAACCAATTGGTTGATGTAATTAGAAAAACTCAAAGCTGGATCTACCCATATACCCAGGTCCTTAAATGAATCTACAGTTGCAATCACTGTGTGCTGTATTAAATATTAACCTGTAAATTTATGTCTTCCAAATCTCTTATGTTTAGTTTTTGATGTATTTATCAGCATATTATTCTCCTGTGACCAAATGGTCAATTTAGCCAAGTTCTTTTGTAGACATGCCCTATCTGTAATGCATATAATCAGTTTACCCAGTTTCTAGTTATGTGCATACAGATGGTAGAATACCTCCGATAAAAAATATAGATCTGAAAGATATAGTCTAAACAAGTATCAGCCTAGGACAGAGCCCTGTGGGACACCCTGACTGTATCCAAGAATTTCTTCTGTCCAATTGCTGTATGATATTTGTCATGTCCTATTTGTAAGCCATGCAGCTAGCCATATTTTCAAGAGTACATCAATACCTAGTTGTTATAATGTATTGATCAGTGTTTTGTGTATGACCCTGTCAAATGCTGAAGTTAAATCTATTTAAATTACATTACAGCACAAATGTTCATTCATAGCCATTATTATATTTTTATAGAACATCATGTTACAGGTGGCAATAGATCTATTTTCAACATATGCATGCTGATATATGATTTCAACTCTCAGCCTTTCCAGCTCTGACAATGACATCCAATATTACCTTCCCCATTAATTTTCTACACATGAAAGTAGACATATGGGTCTAGATAATTCTGGGCTCGTCCTAGTCCCCTTTTCCTTAAAGACAGGTTTAATAAGTGCATGTCTCCAAATCTCCCCATATTTATACCACCTAGTAAATATTAGACATAATATTACTGTAAATTCTTGCTGAAGTGTTCTCAGGTCATTATTATTAATTCTGTCTTCTCATTGTGCTTTGCTTGAATCCAGTTTGCATAGTTCTTTTTCAGTATAATCTAATTTGATTACAGTATCTGAAGTTACCTGAAGGTAAGAGCAACTCTTTTGCATAAGATTTTGTAAATATATTTATAATCTGTTGTATCTGGGAATAAATTTTAGAATCTATACAGAGTTTATCAGTTTGTATATCTTTACTCCTTCCACATCTTATGTATCTATAAAATGGTTTCCTATTATGTTCAATATATTTATATACATTTTCTTCAATTTTATTCTCCGTCTTGTCTCATACTATGCTTAATTTGTTTGTCCAGCTTGTTTACAAAGTTGTAATGTCACCTCTTCCATTTCTTATACTTTTTTGTCTCTCAGCTTAATCAAGTATCTTGTTCTTGTTCTTGTGGAAATATATCCTTCTGATGTTCCGTGCCTAGATCACAATTTTAAACATTTTTTGATTTTTTTTGCATTCAATTTCTCTTTCAAAGCTTTCCATATTCCTTCTGCTGTTTTTCAGAGAAACGCATCACTCCAATTAGTTTTACAAAGTGACTGATTTGCTTCCATATAACCTGTTATTAATTTTCTGTGCATTGGTTGAAATAGCATTTTGGCACAATCATCTATCAACAAATTAAGATTTATAACCCCATGATCACTGCACATCAGTGGTGGTAAAACTTGACATAAAGTAACAGTAATTTATTTAGGAGCACAAACAATGTCTAATATGTTCTCTGTTCCCTTGTATTTTTTTTTTTTTTTTTTGCAATCTGAAGAAATTGTTGTCTTGAACATACATTGTAAATAATTTACTTACTAATATTGTTGAATCAATATTATTCCAGTTGGTTTCTGGTAAATTTAAGTCCCCGGCACTATTATTCTTCTGTCCTGTGTTTCATACAGGAAATGTATGAATTTCTCTAGGCCATCAGTACTTGACTTTGGTGGTCTTTGTGATGATGTGAGGTTTTGACAGCCAGGACAAGTAGAGCAGTGGATGTGTAACATATGCCAGCATAGCTAGCTGGAATTTTGTAAAGAATTATATGTCATTTTTATATCAAACTGATTTGTACAGATGCTTGTGCTGAAAAATATATTTGTAAAGCTGTATTATAATGTACCAACAATATGTCCTGCTGGACAGCAAATAAATACACCTGTATGTCAGACTATATTATAACTTTTGAAATTAATATATTGTAACAGAGAATACTGGAAGAGAAGAAGTTAATTTCAGTCCAGCTAACTTTGAAAAATAGTCTGAAATTAAATTACCTGGTAGACCATAAAGATTGTATCTGACTGTACTGATTGCAGTCAGAGACAAAATGTCTGGGAAAACAAGGATTAGGAAGCTGGCTATCATCAAAGGATGGAAGTGTTGAAATGGTTTTATGACTTCCAGAAGCTGCAGTAGATCTTAGCAAAGCTCTATGTGCGAGTATTATTGACACATATTTGCTAGATTCTGATGGTCTTTAGTAAAGGGGGTAGTACGGGAACCAGAAGTCCGATGATGAGATGTATGTGATGTCATCTGTAATCTAGGACAAAAATGATGTTTTGATACTAGATGAGACTGATGTCTCACAGCAGTCTGTTTTTGGAACCTGACAAAGAAGAACCCCTCACCTACTTCATCTTGCCTTTCTTGTGTTAAAAATGTACCAACAGTGTGCCCTGCTGGACAGAAAAGAAGTATACATGCATTACTGTAATTGTTTAAATGTATATGTTTTAACAGAGGATACTGGAAGAGAAGAGGTTAATCTCAAACTTTAAAAATAATAAGACATTAAATTACTGGGCCTAGGCCATAAAGATGTTATCTCACAGTTTTGAATGAAGCCAGAGGCACAATTTATGTAAGAAGTATGGCACATTAGCTCCTGTAGGAAGAGTGGAAGTGTTTTATGGTTTTATGACTTTAGGAGCAGCAACAGATCTTAGCAAGGCTCTGTGTGTGTATTATTGACTCATAGATGCTAAACCCTGGCAGTTTCTAGCAATGGGGGGGGGTTGCATGGGAACCAGAAGTCAGATGACCAGATGTATGTGATGTCATTCTGTAATCCATCACTAAAAATAATGTTTAATACTAGGTGAAACTGAAGTCTCAGAGCAGTCTGTTTTTTGGAACCTGACATTGAAGGATTGCTAGCCTACTTCATCTTGCCTTGCTCTATTAAATGACCAGGGAATAGTACATTTTTAGCTTAGTCAAGAAAATATAGTGAGATTAGTTAAGAATGTTTCTCTGCATCTGTGTGTATCTATTCATCTGTGTTATTTTAATGTATCCTGTGGTTGAAACTCTGGTGTTTATTGTAAATAGATATTTAGTATTTTCATGTTCTTTTATTATTTGTTATTAAATATATTTAAACTTCTCATTATGGCTAGTCCTTTAGAGAATATTTTAACATTTGAGAGTACTCATATCTGTTTGGTGACTCTGTGGCCACTCCTGAAAGCCTTACTGCATTGGTCAAACTACCATTAATATTAATGTTAATTTCACTCAGTATAATTGGGTATCTTTGTAAGAGCCTTAGAGAAGCTGGCTTGAGAGTGTCTGGTGGCAGTAACTACCTAATAGTCTGGGCAGAAGGGGGCATAACTAATAAGCCTGTGCCAACCTTTCCCAGGTGTGTGTGTGTGTGTGTGTGTGTGTGTGTGTGTGTGTGTGTGTGTGTAAATCAAATCTCAGAGTGTGTGTGTCAGCTGCTTGGGGCAGGGACATGAAGCATTGGTTTCACAGAGAGGGTGCTGGAGGACTTGGCTTGGACACTCAGCTGAGGACTTAACTCAACAGCTGTGCCAGTGAGGAGCCTTACTGGGGACCTGTGGAGAGAGAGAAACCCAGACCTTGGGCTAATTGTGATCCCTGTGTGTTCTTAAGGGAAATTGTGCTTGATGCAGAGAGTTGCATCTTTTTGTTCCAAGTGAACATCCCTCTACAGTGTCAGTGGTGAGGATACAGGCTCCTTGATTATTGGCCCAGAGGTGGGACGTCACAATCTATACACACCAATAATTGTTATATATTCCAGGGTTGTCTTTATTGTTACAGTAGCATAATTTGTAGTATTGGTGTTATCATATGTGTGAACATATAATAATCACAGTTCTGATAACTATCTTCAGCCCCTATCCTAACACCTCCACCTGATTTTTTGCTAGAATATCTTTTAGAGTAAAAACATTTAAACCCCAACAGAACTGGTTTACAGTCATTGTTCTTTAGCCGTGTTTCACAAGCAATAACATCAGACTTGTGGGAACATAGCAAATTTTCCAGTAAAAAAAAACGTTATTACTAATGCTCCTTGCATTAACAACCAGCAGAGATGCATCAGATGTTCCTGTCTGTGAATGTTAAATTTTTGACCTGGCAAAAGTCCTGCTTTGTATTCGTCAAATATCGCAAAATGTCTACTGCAAAAATTCTCTTCTCTGATTATGACAAGTGCACGCTTCCTGTATGAACACGTGTGCCCAAAATTAGTCTACACATTTCCATTTTTAAAACAGGACATTTTTTCATGTGGGTATTTAAACAAAAAAAAAATCTTTTCAGTCACAATGAGATGACTCTCCTTTCTATATCTGATTTGTAAAAAATACATCCTAATACCAGTACAAGCTATGCTATCCTAGAGGGCTATAAGTTCCCTACTAACAGTCAGAGACTCCATGTAGATGAGCTCATTTGTAACAACATGTATAAAAACAGATCCATATTTCTTATATTAAGGCATTCTAAGGCCTGCCTCACATCCTCTATTTTTGCTACTGACAGGCATAACACTATTCAGTGTTCATTATCTTCTCTACAAATGTATATATCAGTTCTTCTAATAATTGAATCACCAGTTACAAGAACATCTTTTCTGACCAGAGCTGAAGAATCTTCATCTTCTAAATCAGTAATATCTACTCTATCAGTTGTTACAAATGAATGATCTTAATCACTATTAGTTTTATTAATCCCACTGCTTTCACTGTGTATTACATTTGCAAGCCTACAATTCTTAGTCAACTGCCTTTGTACATCTACATTTTGAGCAATGTTGTCAACGTCTATCTTTCTCCTTTTTTTTCGTACAGTAATGTTCTTCAATCCTTCCCTGTTCAGTTTTTATTTCTTCCCTTTCACCTGCCCCTTGCCTCTTTTTCTACCTTTTCTTTTGGAAAAACGCTACCTTTTTTTGTAGACTGAAGATTTTCTGATAGAAAAATGTTATCACTCCCTGTCATCTGTATGTTACATAACAAAGCAGTGTCATTTTTAGTATGTATTCTCTTTGCTTTACAGACATTTATCAGTTTCTTCTTCTTCTTTATTCTTTCTCAGATTGCTGAATACTTCTATCCAAAATGTGAAAGATGTCAGTGTCGTTATATTGTTTCACAGGGGTTAAGTGATCTTTATGAACAACAGACACATTCTTTCTTAAATGCGTTTTATTTGCTCTTTGCCTAACATTATTTATCTCATCAGTCCAGTCATTAATGTATGTAACAACAGTTCTCCAAGCCATGTTGATTGTACAAGTGCAATCATCATCAGTAAAACTATTAATAATGGTAAGCAAATCATCCAACTTTTGAAATGAGGAACACAGATCACAAGTTTTATCAGGTGTTACCTTTAAATATATATAGCATTTAGTACACTGCACAAGATATTTGTGCTTTAGCAAATCATTAATGGCATGCTTATTTAAGGTATCTATATTCAGCTGCAAATGAATAAAATATTCTAAAACAGGAGAATAATCAAAATCAGTTACCACAGAATTCAAAAAGAACTTAATTCAACTTCAGAGAGAAAAGTCACACAAACAATATATAATTAAATATTAGTACAGTAAAGATGTTGCTCTATACCGCGGTGGTGGTGCTGCGGTAGCGTTGTCGCCTCACAATAAGACGCTGTCCAGTTCGATTCTCAGCTAGGCTGGCTTCTGCGTGGAGACATGTGTGAATGGATGTACCTTCATTGAAGGTTGTGCATCAGGGCTGGAAACTGGCACGTAAAAATCAACCACCAATCATTAGCGGACCGGAGTTCCGTTGTGGCAACCCCTAACCGGGAAAAGCCGAAAGACACACTCACACACACACACACACACACACACACACACACACACACACACACACACACACACACACAGTAAAGTTGTTGCTCTGACCTTGCAAGTTTTGAGAGTCACACAAAAGCTGGAATTCCTTTACATCATACACTAACTGAAGCAGACAGTCACACCTCTTTTTAACAGTAAAGATCAATAAATCACAAACCAAGACACAGATTGTTTAGATAAGCTCTGGATTGTCCTCTTTGCAGTTTGTATGAATTTATAGCTGACTAGACCCCTTAGGATGGATACAGTTTGCCTGTTTAAAACCCATCCTTTCTAACATGTTAGAAACCTGGGCAGAAACCCTCAGATATGTTCAGAGTTAGTTCACAATGATAAAAAATACACTGAACCCACAGATATTGCCAACATTCTGGCAGACAGATTCAGTGCAAATTTCTCCCCTCCCTCACCCCCAAAAGAAGAAATACTTATCCCAGCTGAATGTAACCTCCCTGTCATCTCAGATGTCCAGGTGAGAACCGCCCTCAGCAAAGCTAAAAACACAGCATCAATGGGACCTGACGGTATCTCGGGGTGCGTGCTACGTGAACTCCAAGAGGAGCTAAACCCGCACATAAAAATGCTATTTAACCTTAGCCTTACTACAGGATATGTACCTGAAAACTGGCATACAGCAACAGTAGTCCCACTCCACAAAGGAGGCACCTCTACTGACCCTGGTAACTACCGCCCCATAAGCTTAACCTGCCTGGTCTGCAAAGCTATGGAAGGAATCATTATGAAACTCATAAACAGAGATATTGGGGACTTACAGACACTTGATCCCACCCAGTTCGGCTTTGTAAAGGGCAGATCCTGCCTTTTGAACCTGGTTGACTTTTTTGAAACAGTCACTAGAGCCATTGACGAGGACAAAGCAGTCCATACAGCCTACCTGGACTTGGCTAAAGCTTTCGACACAATACCCCACTCTGGCATCATATACAAGCTCAACAGCTTAAATGTAAATCCATATGTCACAAGATGGGTGGCAAACTGGCTAAAGGATAGAACCCATAAAGTCATAATTGCTGGAGCCATATTAGACTCAAAGCCAGTGACAAGTGGTGTCCCACAGGGCTCTGTCCTGGGACCCCTCTTGTTCGGCATTTATTTCTCAGATGTGAAAGCAAACATGGGAGGGTCGTGGCTGACAAAGTTCGCAGATGAATGCAAACTAGGTGACATAGTCGATACACCAACTGACACACACATCCTACAGAAAGGCCTCACTGAAACGGACAACTGGTGCCGGAGTCATGACCTTAAACTAAATGCCAAAAAATGTATAGTCATCCCCTTTAGGAAAAACAAAGTGCCCACAAATTATCACATAGGTGGTAACCCACTGAGTATGGAAAAAGTAATCAGAGACCTGGGGACCCAAGTCGATAGTGACCTCTCATTTGACACCCACGTTGCCAAAGTGGTTAGAAAGACTTTCTACCTTGCCCACCTTATCATGAAGGGATTCACATCCAGATCAAAGGAGGTCATTGTGCCCCTGTACTCCTCCCTTATCAGGCCCATGATTGAGTACAATGCCCCATTTGGTATGTACCTCACCCGGCACTTGCAACAGCTAGAGAGACCCCAAAAGTACCTCACCAAGAGGATCAAGGGTCTCCAACATATGTCATATGCTGCCAGACTAAAGAAACTCCAACTCTATTTAGTAGCATACCGCCTGCTCAGAGGTGATCTGTGCCTGACGTACAAGGCCATGTCCAATCAGGAATTGATGGACATGCTCCACCTCAAAAAATCCAAATCCATCAGAACCACGAGAGCTAAAGATTTGAACCTTAGCACAAATATGAATAGGACATGCTGGAGGGACAGATTCATAACTCAGAGGCTTCCCATACTCTGGAACAGAATCCCAGTTCATGTTAGGCAGAGCCCCTCACTGACTCTCTTCAAGAGAAATCTTGACGAGTGGATGGGAGATCGTAGGTTTACCCCAGGGGTCATTTCTGTGTCACTACTAGACAGAGGCACAGTATTCTAAATCTATTCTGTACACTTTTGTACCATTACATGGGGTGGCGAAAGCCACATCACTATGGCTAGGCTTATAAATGCCCCAAGGCAGATAGCCTAGTACCAAACTATGAAACTATGAAACTATGAAACAACAAACAGTGAAAATCAGAGGTTAAACAGCAAAATATAAATCAAAGTAAATCTTGTCTACAAGCTATCCCTTCCTTCCTACAAACAGTGAAAAACAGTATGTAAAAAATAAAATATAAATTAAAATAAAAACTTCTCTTAACAAGCTACTGCAAAGTCAGTCACAAACCAATACAGGATTATTTAGATAAGTCTGGATTGTCCTCTGTAGTCTGTGAAAATTTAATGCTGACTAGGTCCCTTAGGATAGCTAGAGTTTGACTGTCTGAAACCTATCCCTTTCTAACAACAAACACTGAAAATTAAAGGTAAAACAACAGAATATAAATCAGTGATGGCAAACCTTTTGGATTTGGTGTGTCAAAAATTCAGAAAATGCCTAACTTGACTCTGCTTGCTTGTCATTCCCCCCAACAAAAAGAAAAGTAAAATAAATAAAATAAATAAATAAAAATAAATAAAACAGCATGGCTCTCAATACATCAGGGATAAATCTCAACAGAATCAGGGACAAATCTAGAAATAAGAGACATGGTCAGCTTTAAACTACTAGTACTATTAATTTGAGACACTGACAGAAAAAAGTTAATGTAAATTAATATACATTTTCTGAAGTAAGATTAGTCTATAAATCTAATTATTGTCATTATTAAGTTTAAAAAGTTGCCAGTATTATGAGGGTTAAGAGGGACAGTTAAGAGGAATGTAAAACAGCAAACTTCTAGAAATGCAGATTACTTGCCCTTTGTGGAAGTGTAACCATGAAGAGAAAACAATGTCAGCACTGCTCTTTGTAGACTATCGAGAAAGTATACTGAAATAGTCTTTGAGGTTAATAACTTCCTTACCTCTGCAGCAGTATTGCTGAACTGGCTCCTGGCACAAAATAATTCAATGCACTTCACACAAGCAACAAATGCAAAAGCAGTTTCTTTGGTAACTTGGGTGTTGGTGAACGCTGGTGTGTCACCCAAAATGTAGTGGCGTGCTACCTTTGACACTCATGTCATAAGTTCGCCATCACTGATATAAATCAAAGTAAATCTTCTTGTCTACAAGCTATACCTCCCTTCCTACAAACAGTGAAAAACAGTAGTAAGAAATAAATTATAAATTCAAATAAAACTTCTCTTTCCAGGCAACTGCAGAGTCAATCACAAACCAAGACAGGATTGTTTAGATAAACTCTGGGTGAGCTTATGATGACCTATCATAACTTACCTGATTCCCCCACAAATCCTTTCTGGTAATCACAGACTAACACCTTCCTGGATGAGTCATCGACTCATTGAAGAAAGACCTGATGATGTTTACAGTGTTAGGACTGGAGGAGTGAGGAATCCATTAGGTGTACTGTTAAGAGCATAGGAGCCATTGTCTGGCAGCAGCATTCAGAATCCTTAAGGAGAGGGAGAATGCATGCAATATCCTCAGCATGCCAGCACTCATCAGATACCGACAGCTGTTAGTCCTCATCTTTTCACTGTGAGATCCCCACATACTTTGTGTAACAAATGACCTCTGCACAAGATCACACTTGAGGTGATGTGCTCCCTACATCTCTCCCCAGCATAGAAGAGCAGGCTTGTTACCCCATCATCGCATCCGCACTGCTAGCCCTCCATTGAATTGGAATCCATTCCTAATTTTAGTTTGCAAGTAGCACAGAGTGAGTGATTCCCTAATTTTATGCAGACCCACAGTCAATGCATTGTCCTGTGGACAAACATAATTGCAAGCCACCTGGAAATACCCTCCTCCTATGTTGCTAATGAACAGTATTTCAAGGGAAGTAATCATATTATTAGGAGATTATCTTTATTTCCGTGTGTGTGTGTGTGTGTGTGTGTGTGTGTGTGTGTGTGTGTGTGTGTGTGTATATATGTGTGTGTATATATATATGATTTACCATTAAAAACTCGATACTAACAAAGTTGACTCTAGCAGATTGAATCTCACATGCCGACAGTCAGAATGTTGAATACTGGCATTACTGACTGTGCAAACTTGCCCCCCCCTTCCGTATCCATGTTAGTACTTGCTCCTGGGTCCAGAGCCTACCTCTCTACCTGGAGACGTCAAAAATCTGGACAAAAGCCCACGAAAAGTAGTTACAACTGGTCAAAAATCAGGACACTAACCAACATAAAATTTGCATGTATAATAACATAACTCCCCCCACTCCGATGGAATTGTTGGATACCAACATTCAAATAATTGTGAAAATGTTTCCCAATTTAACATTAACTCTGAAAATATACATTTACACAGAAATGCCAGTTAAAGTCCCTTTACAGCATTAACAAAAAATCTTAAGGGAAGTAGTAGGCAATTGGCATGTAAAACACTTTGCATTTTACTTTCTGCCCTACCACACACTTCTAGTATGTACACACTGACGTCACATTAGCTACACCCTTACATAAATTCATTAAAATAACATACATCAGTAACTGTAACATCATATACAAAAGAACTGTGCACTCTATTAATCTTAATAGGAAACTAAAGTCTGCCATAGCAATCATTGCATAACAAGCCACTGTTGTCAATTTGTGGTTATCAGGTCATTCTGATTAATGGATGAAATATATCCAATTCAGAAACCTTCTGCTCTTTTAGTTATGTAAATACCAATGTGCATTAGTAGGTTTTGTAAATAAACGTGGTAGCTGCTGGTGCTGGGCACTGACTCATACCTCTAACTGTCCCAAATTAGACACATATTTTAGCTCTATCCAGGTCTTTCTTCTTAATCCCAATTCCCTCATAAAACTGGTGACTTTTGGAGAAAAGGTGGTGAATTACACAACATATAATGACAATAATTAGAATTATACACTTCTTTTACTTCAGAAAATGTATGTTAATTCATAGGATATTATTGCGTCAATGTGTCAAATTAATATATGTGTGTGTGTGTATATGCCTTTTTTTTTCATTATTTCTCTGTACTTGGTATTTACTATGCATACATTTACTTACTGGGTCTTGCTCATAAAGAGAAACATATTTTGGGTAAGCTGGTGTTATTATCAAATTAAGAAACTACTAAATACGTAAACAGATATCAATGCTACTCTGTCCCAGAGACATTGTTTCCTTGTATTCACAATGAAATTAATTTCTCAGTCACATGATCACCTGTTCATACCATCACAGCCGCCAGTTTGGCTTCTGGTATACTAAAAACGATGCAGCTTTACGTCATCTGTAAATAGTCAAACATTCTTTCTCTAGACCATCAGCAATGTTACTTATAAATACTCAAGCATGGCACAATGACACAATCTCCACTTTGCAAATAGCTTGTCGTTTTTGCTTCTGACAGGATTTTACTAATAAATGCTGTCTACCAATAAACGATTTTTACATGCACTCAACATGCAAATGTTGTAATGGTGTGAGTCCTCCGTGACTGAATTCAAGATCTTTTCAACCTCCAAACTATATCAGCTACTCCATCAACCTTTCATCAGGTCAAGTAAGGCAACTAGGTTTCTCCAGAACAATCCACATACATAACAGTGAAAAAAAAAAGAATGACAGAAAGTTCAAAAGAACCTAATCAAATAATGTGCAAATTCTAGATGTCAACAAGCTGTTAAAACAAAACAAACAATTACTGAACTCTTGGTTCTGTCACCAAATTAGTTTTTAGTAAGTTTTTTTTCTTTCATATATGATCATTGTAAATAATTGTTACTTTTTCTCTGTTGTTTTTACATGCTGTATGTCTGAATTATCTGTGGTTTGAAAAACAAAAGCAATAAAAACTAATTGAAAAAAAACAATTACTGAAACGTGAACAAGTAGTTAAAAATTATTTTAGTGTTATAACTAGCCTTGTATACCTAGGACAATAGCTGTCTTGATCTGAACTTGAGCGGCAATGATAGGTGCTGGGAATGGGAACATTGGATCTTTTGGGTTCTAAACATTGGAACTGGATCATATTGGATTTTATGTTAACAGCCAGTAATAAATGCCAGAAGAATTTGATATTCTTCCATATATCAGCAATATATGTGGAGGAATGACCCGCGGTGGTGGTGCTGCAGTAGCGTTGTCGCCTCACAGTAAGACGCTGTCCGGTTCGATTGTCAGCTAGAGCGTCTTCTGCATGGAGACATGCGTGAATGGGCGTACCTTCATTGAAGGTTGTGCATCAGGCCTGGCAAGCCGGTATGTAAATATCAACTGCCAATCATTAGCGGACCGGAGTTCCGCTGTGGCGACCCCCTAACCGGGAAAAGCCGAAAGACACAAAAACAAAAAATGTGGAGGAATGAAAACATCAGCAATAAAATAAATGAACCCACAGATTGATTAGGTACATAATCTATCACCTTGACTTTCCTGTTTCATCAACACAAGGAAATATCTGTGCATATAACCATAAAACCCACTTTATACATGGGCCACTAAACAGGACACTAGCATTACAAGACAACCAATTCTAGCAGAAACTGAAGATAGCAAACCTAATGACTTATTTATTTATTTATTTATTCCAGTTTGATTACCAGGGAAGTCTACTGGGTCAACACGGTCCATTTTCAGAGGAGGCCCGGGGAGAAAAGCTCTGAAAATGCATAAAAAATATTACATACAGGATTTCAACACAATCAAGAATTTAGAAAGCATTAAACATTTTGCAGAATACGATTTCAAGGAATACAGGACAGTATGAGAGTACTATTCATACTTAAGTTATGGTTACTACATTTGCATAGTATAGCAGTATTTCTTAGAGATTCCTAAAAGATAGTTAAGGTTGAAAGGAAGGAGAAATAGTGGTAGCATTTTGAGTGAAAGTATTAGAGATAGAAATTTGTGCTCAATATTTACAATATTTACATGTTTTGTTGAGCAGGTATAGTTATGGGAGTAGAAGGATTGTGTAGTTATTTACAAGTTTTGTTGAGCAAGTATAGCTGGAGTAGAAGGATGGGAGTAGAAGGATTAGGTGGTATTTACCAGTTTTGGTGAGCAAATCTAGCTCAAGGGGTAGAAGTAGTAGAAGTAGTTAAGTAGAGGGATAAAGCTGCAGGAGAATTGCAGGGAGAGATAGATATAGTTGAAGGAATAAGTCTATAGGAGGAAGATAGGGTAAATGTATCAGAAAGAGGAGACTCATACTAGAAGTGGTCCCAAATTAAGTAGGAAGAAGGCAGGGGCATTTCCGTTTAGTAGACAGGTGTTTGAAAAGTAGGGCCTTGAAATTTCCAGTGTTTGGGGTGGTTCTTAGTAGGGGGGGTTCCATTTGTTGCCAAGGGCATAGGAGAGGAGCATCTGGCCGGCAGGATGTTTAGGTTTGTGGATAGAAATTAAGTTCTGATGTTCAGATCTAAGGGCTCTGTTGGGAATATATGGTGGAAGGATATTGGTTAGAGCAGGGCATTTAGCAGGATAAAATATGAGTGAGTGTGCTATGGAGAGTTGTAGGTAATCTAAGTGGTTTGGTAGTTCTAGCCAGTACAGGGATTGTAGGGGGAGGCAGTGATGAGTGGAGTTTTTGGCTTTGGAGGTAAATTTAGCGATTTTATTGTAGCAGCTTTCTAGTTTAGAGGTAGTAGAGGAAGACAGGTTGGTTAGGAGAGGTGCACCATATAGTAAGGAAGGAAGGAGAAAAGTAGAGGCCAGAGTGTGCCTTGTTGTGTTAGAGAGAAAGTGGTTGTTCCTATACAACGTACCTAGCTTTTGGTGGGGTTTTTTATGTTTTATTGTACATGTATATCGAACTTTAGTTGTTCGTCAACAATTATGCTGAGAAGTTTAGCGGAATTCACGACTTCTATAGGTGTGTTTGTTTGGCTGAGGATTTTGAAGTCACTTTTATTGAAGGAGTAGTTCTTAGAGGGTGAGAATAGAAGAATTTTGGATTTGCTAGCATTAAGAGAGAGGTGGTTTTGGTGCATCCATTTTTCAGTTTTGGAGAAGGCAGTCTGGGTTTTAGACAGCAGTTCAGGGAGGTTTGAGGCAGAGCAGATTAGGGTAGAGTCATCTGCATATTGAATGATTATGGTGTTGGGTATAGCAGTGTGGAAGTTATTGATGAAGACGTTAAATAGCATAGGACCAAGGATGGATCCCTGTGGGACACCAGTGGGGGTGGGTAAGAAGGAAGAGATGGTGTTTTTCCATTTGACAGCCTGAGATCTTTCTGATAGGTAGCTGGAGAACCAGGAAAGAGTTTTTGGTGAGATGTGAAGGTTAGAGAGATGGTAAAGAAGATGGTTGTGGGAGATAGTGTCAAAAGCCTTGGACAGATCAAGTAGAACAGTAGATACTAGCTGCCCTGAGTCTCTGGCTTTATTAATGGTATCTGAGAAAGAGATTATGGCTGTGTTGGTGCTGTGGCCAGGGCGGAAGCCATGCTGGGTGGGTGTGAGGAGGTTATTTTGGGTGAGAAATGGCATATGTAGAGGTGGATGCACTTTTCAAGGATTTTAGAGATCGGGGAGAGTAAGGCAATAGGGTGGAAGTTTGAGATGCAAGTATTTTTTCTTCCCTTGTGGAGAGGGAGGATGAAGGCTGAGCACCAGGATTTGGGAATATAGGATTCTTTTATTGATCTGTTTATAATGATACTGATTGGGAGAGCGATCCCATCTGTGGCAAGTTTTAGACAGGATGAGGGGATGTTGTCGGGTGCGTTAGAGCATGGTTTGAGTTTGGATAGGAGTTTTTTATGAGAGTTGTAGAGACAGGTTTGAGCTCAAATAGAGGAGGATGGTTGTTTGGTGGGATTGGCTGGGGAGGGTGAGGATTGGCTGGGTTATTGTTAGGAAAGGATTTAGTGAGGGCAGAAATGGTTTTGATGAAGAAAGAATTAAATTCAGAGCCTAGTTCAAGATCAGTTTTGCTAGGGTTGGGGCAGGGGTTAGATTTTGAGCCTGGATGGAGAAGTTAGTTTATAGACCTCCAGAATTGTTTAGGATTATTATGGTTGTTAGACTGGAGCTCAGTGTAGTAGATTTTTTTGTCTTTGTTGATTAGCTGTTTAGCAAGGTTGCAGAGCTGTTTGTATTGAAGTAATGTGTTGGGCAGGTTGTTTTTTTGGTGAAGTTTCCATAGTTTGTCCCTTTGGTGCATAATTAGTTTGGTCTCTTTGGTAAGCCATGGAGCTGAATTATATTTGATCCTTTTATTTCTTGGGGGAGCTACAGAGTTTAAAGTATCAAGGAAGACAGAGTTGAAATGGTCTATAGCTTTATCAAGGGGAACGGAGTTTAACATGTGCCAGCTCATTTGTTTGAATAAATTAGAGAAGGTAATGGGGTTGAAGTTGCTAAGGTTGCGAGTTTGGATAAATTGATGCTGGTAAGGGGAAGAGGTAGTAGAGCGATGGATAAAGGCAGGGAGATGGTCACTAATGGTGTCAGGAATAGTGCCAGAGTTGGTTATTCTGTTAGGGTTAGAGACAAGAATCCAGTCTAAGGTGGATCCTGGGGGATTATTTTTGTTAGGTCGGGTGATAGTGTGGATAGTCTGAGTGAAATTATAGAGATTGATGGGGGGGGGGCAGTTAAGTTTGTCCCAATCAATATTTACATCTCCTAAGATGTAAGTTTCATAGTTGATTTTTGTGGAAGCACATAGGAGAATTTCTTCTAGTATTGATATATTATTTCCAGGGGAGATGTAGAGGGCAATGAAGCAGATATTTTTGTGCCTGTTTAATTTTAGTAGTCCAGTGGTTAGTTCAGTGTTCTGGAATTGTGGGATAGGAATTTGGAGCAGTATTAAGTTGAGAAGATTGGAATATACAAGGGCAGAGCTGACACCTTTTTTATTAATTCTGTCATTTCTGAGAATGTGAAAACCTTGGGGCAGGATTTCTGAATCAGAGATGGAAGGTTTGAGTCAGGTTTCAGATATAGCTAGGATATCAGGTTGGTTGTGGCTTAGCCAGGAGTGAAATAGGTGAGATTTATTACTAAGACTTTGAGCATTAATTGTAAAGATCCTTAGGGTATTATGTGGGGTGGAAAGGGTTGTGGGACTATTGGAGTTGTTACATGTAATGGGGCCAGGATTAGGGTGGATATCACCTGCTATCATTAGTAGGAAGAGGGAGACATCCTTTTGGCATTTAGGTTTGTAAAATGTAAGTTTGGGAAGGTTATAAATTAGAGTAGGAGACATTATCTTGGCTTTAGAGGAGAAAATTTTAGGATGGAATAGGAGCAGAGGATTTGTTTGAATGAGGGAAGGTGAGATAGAGTGGAAATAAAATGCAGAATGAGGGTAGGAAAGAGTTTGTGTGGAGGTAGTTTTTGTTGGAAGTATAAGGCATGTCTGGGAGGAATATGAGGTAGCTTGGTGCAAGGGAATTAAGAAGAGAAGGAGGAAGTCGGGGCATGGGAGTAGTGGTGATTTAAAGAGAACATGTTAGAGAAGAGATGGGGAGGTAAGGATTATGATGAGTGAGAAATGTAGACTTTAAAAGGGAGTGTAGGAGTGTATGAGGGAGGGGTTTATGTGGGAGAGTGTAGGAGTGTATAAGGGAGGGATGTATGTGGGAGAGGTAATGAGCAGAGTAAAGGTATTTGCTAATTGAGCTGTGGGGGTGTGGTAGTGGGAGAATAAAGCTGAGAGCACTGGGGGCAGGTGGAAATTGGGGGCAGGGTAGGGGAGCGGAGTGAGCCCACAGGGTGAATGGAGCGGGAAGAGCTAAAGAGGTGAGTGCAGCAGAAAAAGTATCAGCTAAGTGTAGTTTGCTATCTATAGTAGAACAATTTTAACTGCAGGTGCCAGGCAAGGTAGAGTAGGTTGACATTTCAGGAGGGTATTGTAGAGAAAAGATTGTGTATAATTTAATGTCAGCTAGCTCTTAGTGAGATACTAGAAACCAGTAGGAACAAATAATTTAGTGAAGATGAAGTTCTGCTAGCTCTTAGAGTGATTCTAGAAACCAGTAGGGAGAGAGGTAAGAGGCTAGGGGTTGTATAGGCAGAGACTGCCACCTAGTGGAAAACATTAATAATTAGCAGAGGAATGACCAAATCTATTGAAGGGTGTAGTAAGTTCTGGGTTGGGGATAAATTAGGGGGGGGGGGTAAACCGGTCTGCAGAAGGCTGCTGGAGTGCACACAAGGAGGTTAGACTTAGAAGGAAAAGAAAATAGCACAGCTAGGTTATAATAACTATTTCCTTGCTTTAAACACATACATTAGCTCAATCTTGTAGGGGGAACTCAGGTTGTTTGCAGTGTGTCAGGTTAGCAACTGGGATTCAGATGCCCTCCGGAATTAATCAGAAGAAAATCTCCTTTTACTTATATGCAAAGTGGGAGGGCCCAGGGTTAAAAGCACTGTGGGAGAAAGAGAGACAATACAGACATTAGCTAAGACAGCAGGAGAGGAGGAGATAATGAGAGAAGAGTAGAAATAAATTAGGGGGAAGAAGGGAAGGTGTAGCAGAGTGCAGTGGTTAGAAACTTGGTTAGAAAACAGGAGAAAAAGAGGCTTTAGTGTCTAGTGGAGAGGAGATTGTTAGAAGAGAGTAAAAACATAGGTGGAGGAGGGCAGGAAAAAAGTAAGGCTAGAAGCAGTAGTATTAGAAAATGCAAGTTTCAATTAAAACAGTTTCACTACTATTTCATTAAGCAAATCATAAAATATTAACATCGAAGTATACATGGGAGATTCTAAACACAATTAGTGAGGAGAAGTATTAACACTGTAGAATGCTTGTTATAGTCAAAGACAGGCAGGGATATAATGGTCCCATACAGACTACAAAAGTGTTCTAGTGCAGTAAAAAGCACAAAACGTTACAAAGTAAGCAAATGCAAGGATGTCGTATAAATAGTGTAGCAACAATATAGAAATAAATGTGTAGAAACAGCACTGGTACCAACAGAAAAGTCACATTGTCCTCAATGAGCACTTAATACAGAATAAATTATCAGTAATTGTAGGAGCTTTATGTAGGTTATTGTGGCCCCAAAATGCAAGAAGATTTATCAGATAGCACCAGGGAAGCAGCGTAATAAAGGTGATAATAATAGGCACTCTGCGAGGAGCTTTAGAATGCCTTGGGGTATTTTAGAGCTTTACTCGCATAAAACGCAAGTCCTTAAGCCTCAAACTTTTGTTTAGGCATCAGGCTCAGAGCGAAAGTAACAGCTGAGCTGGATAATTAGAGTTCTACGTCCTGGTAAGACCATGAATTATCACTGACACAGAATTTTTATTGCACCCCAGTGCTATCCTGCAACTCACCCATATGGTAACCATAGGGAGACTTGTTTGCTCCATCCTGAAGGCTTGCCAGTCTCTCTCCTTTTCCAACATCACTGACCTGATCAGCAATAATTTCAGCAGGAAATCATACACCTTGATTGGGTTTCCTAGGTGCTCATTCTACATGATGGAACAAAATCATCCCTCCCGCACACTCAAAGGTTCAGGTAGCAACAGTTTGCAAGTTCGGGCATGTGCAACTGCAATGTCATCAGTTTTTCAAAAAGCTAAGTAATCCAGCCAAATGCACGATTTCCCAGTACAATGTTATGTTTGCAAGAAGACTGCTTTTTTCAAAGGGGGTTGCAATTCAAAATCCACCATCCACAATACAAAACCAAGCAGCTATTTATTCCAAAAGATAAAAACTATACACCAAAGTTAAAAACAGACCAATGTACTTTGTAAATAAATTTAAACAAACGAACCAGTACACGTATTAAAAAAAAGCAAAAGGACCAATGCACTTTGCAAATAAAATTAAAATAGTGTTTATCTTTTGGAATACATACTGTAGCTGCTTGTTTTTGTATTGTAGCTGGTGGATTTTGAATTTTATCCATTGGTTTGAATTTGCTGAAGGGTATATTTAGTTCTGTATCCTGCCGACCACTAATACTTTCCTACCATTTTCGTTATATAGCACTTTACTCACATTTTCAGCATATTTAGCTGTTAGGTAAAGTGTAGCAGGGACATTATGAAGTATAAAGGTATTCATGTCTAGTAGGAGCAAAACAGTAATTCACTTAACACAGCCTTTTAGGGGGCACGACATATGAGGAGCACCAGGAACTGCAAACACATACTCAGTAGAAACTGTCTAAAGGTAGAAATTGTCAGCTAAGTGATCATCATTGGAAAATAGTTTGGCTTGCTGAAAAATAACTCCGGACACACTGAGACAAACTTTCTCTCACACACACAAGCATACACACACACACACACACACACACACACACACACACACACACACACACACACATTCACACACATTCAAAGAGTGGTTTCACCATCCGATGTTAAAGCACACATACCCACCCTTCAGCAGCCACCTACAAATAAATATCTTAAGTGAGCATGAAGTATATATATATATATATATATATATATATATATATATATATATATATATATATATATAAAATACTTAATGCTCACTTAAGATATTTACTTGTTTTATGCAGCTATGACAATACACTAGTCAGTCATGATAATCTTTTCTAAGTTACCTAGGAAGTATTTTCATTCTAATTGAGGCCCTTCATTTAAGTTCTATAGCTAAACAGACTGAAGCAGGGTGCTCATTCCAAAAATCATACGGTTAAACTTTGTCATGGGTGTAATTTTGCATTTTAGTGGTTCCCATACGATAGCTGTGATTGTAATGAATGATAGTTCATTAGCTAGGGATAAAATGAAATAATCTGTGTTTGTAAAGAAGATGAATTGACTGTGTGTGTGACTTTGCATGTTTCATTAAGTGCAATTTAGGCTGTTGGCAGCTTGTCTGTCAGCTTTAGAGACTGCATACAAAGAAAGCTGTTCATTGCAACAGAAGTAGAATTTATTTCAGTTTGATTTCTTAATACGTCCTCTGTTTGGAAGAAAAGGTGCACCCCAGCCCCCCAAAGACACACACACGCACACACATAGATAGAGAGAGAGATACACATGCACACACATATACACACATACTTACACATGCACATGTCTGGGCACTCACTCACACACACAGACCCACACATACAAGCACACACTCTGTAATTATTATGCTGGGTAGAATGCTCCAACTGTGTTTGTCATTATAATTCCATATTTAGATTGTCAACAAAGTTACTTTTCTGACACAGCTAAACAGGGGAAAATATAAATAGGTTCATAGGTAGGTACTAGGCTATTGGCCCTAGGGCCTATATAAGCCTAGCCAAAGGTACCCTGGCTTTCGCCACCCAAGAAAATTATTTTCCTGTGCCACTGTCGAGCAGAGCCACAGAAGTGATCCCTGGGGTGAATTTCCTATCTCCCATCCAATCATCAAGATTTTTCTTGAACAGTGCTAATGAGGAGCTTTGTTTGATATAGATAGGTAGTTTGTTCCAGAGTATGGGAAGTCTATGGGACAGGAACCTATCCCTCCAGCATGTTCTGTTTATTGTGGTGACCAAGTTTAGGTCCCTAGAGCATGTAGGGACCTAAACCTCGTCACCACAATAAACAGAACATGCTGGAGGGATAGTATCTTATTATATTCTAAATGAATGTTAGTATATGTAATTCCAGCACTGCATTTCTTTTATCTGTTCTTTAAAAACAAAACATGAGGCACATTATAATAAACAAACTCTCAAGACTCAGGCAGCTAAAAAGCTGTCATCACTGGGAAGCAGGTTTGTACTGCAAATGCAAGTCACAACTTTAAATAAATGGCGACAGGCAGTACATTAGAGGCTACTTTGTTCATATCTTAAAAGCAATGAATGACAAAACATAGACATTGAAAATAAAACAGTCACTTGAAAGTATTTCTGACAAATGTTTTTGACTTTTTTTGTTAGTTTTGTTTTTTACAGGAAAGGGAGGGAATGGAACAGATGTCCAAAGTAAGTACACTTCCGCTCTTCTATAAAACTGAAAACAGAAAGCTGTCAGCTAAGCTCTCCACTTTGTATGGCATTTACAGCATTTTTCCATTTTATACATATTCATAATAATGTAGAATATGCTACCAGAAAAATAATAAATGACCCATTATGTGCACTATATGCCTAAAAGTCTGCCTAACTTGTCATGTTGCAGGCTTTGCTGCCTTGACTGCTTTAAAAGTGTTTCTGCATCACTCTCGAGGTCCCCTGTGCTTCCTCTTTCACATACATTGCAGTATCCTGTTAGATGCATTCCTGCCATGCCTAAATTCCATCACTGACTTGGTTTCAACCACCTAGCTGGTTTCACAGTTTTGTTCATCCACAGATTGTCCGATAACAAATCATTGCATTCTTTCAAAATCTTTCACCCACCATTTTGTATCACTGTTTCTTAGTGCACTCACCTGTTTTTTTCTCATAAATATGATATGCCAGTTTAACCTGTTTATTGCTTTGAGGTGCATGCATATTGCTTTTGTGTCGCTGCTCCCTCCACTAGGGTCAGGATGCATACACAGATATAACTTAGGTTGTTGTAAATTGTAAATAGCTTCGTGTGCTGCATCCTGTCCAAAGTCATTTTTACTGTCCTAACTCACCTCCCACCCCCACATTTTGCAGAATGTCCAGATTTTTGCCTCATATTTTTGGTGTGTTCCTCCTAAAATCTGTACTTTTCTGGCAAATAGCTGAGGATTGAAGTCATTAAATAATGATAAACATTTGAGTTTAAGATGCCATATCCTTCAGCAAATCCATGCTAATACAAAATCTATTATTCTATCAAATTTCTAAGTTTGTAAGAGCAATATTTAAAATCTGTCCCTATTTGTCCCTACATCATTTAGGCTTTGTTCAGATTTTTTGCTCTAAGAGGTTGAGAGGTATGTCACCCCCAGACTTATGCTTTTATTTTTGACACATTAGTTTAGCAACTATTCTGTACTATTCATTTACAGCAAAGTTATATCAAGTCATTTTTTTCTCATCTTCACTTCCAAGGGAACTTGCCTGATGGAGCCACTGCTCACATCCATTCAACTCATTTGTTCCACACAGGTGGAAGACAGGTGTCCCCAGGTTAGGCAAAAATCATATGGCCCATTTGCTCCCGCCCAGGTAGCACTGTTGACTCACCATAGTTTTCTGGACAGTGGAGGAGGTGTGTATGATTCCACTCTCACTTCCTGTTCCCCAACACAGCAGTCCACACCCAGTGTAACATGATCCAAAGTGGCCACTACAGGTGGGCAGTTTCTAGCCATTACTATGTGTTGCCAATATCATGGACCTAGCAGCTTCCTCTCTCTTGAGGATGAGTATGTTGAAGACCACCACTCAGACTGATCCTCTCCCCTCCTAGACCCTCAGATGCCTGTGCCACAAATTACACACTGGTTATGTGAACAGTAGTCCAGGTTTCATTCACCTGTGCCAGTCGGACAGGGAATATAAAGTATGTTTTGAAACAAGAATACCAGCTAATCAGCCCTAGACCATTCTTGACACACAGCCGTGGGAATGTTAGAAAGTTGGCTAGTTAGTGGGAGTCATGCTTCTGAAGACAATTTACCTTATCTGGGAGGAGGGTTGTAGTATCATTTTGGGCAAAACAGAACCCATACAGAAGAGCCACCATGCACATTTATAGATTCAGACTAACAAGTGGTTTTCTATGAAGTTGTGTCCAGCTCCTGGCATTCAACGTGATAATCCCCTATCAATGCAGTATGTATATCAGGGAGGTGGCTACAGCTTGGGGAGACAAATACACTAAATCAGAAAGCCCCTCCCAGCTGCTATCACCAGCTATATGATATAAGGCTAGAAAAATGAAGTCAAAATTATGATCCTAAGGTAAGGAAAAGGATGTTAAGAATGTTCACCTTTTTTGAGATACAGAACTGTGTACCAAATGCAATCATATTCTCAGTAGTCAGTTAAGGCTTCAGCAGGTCACTGGAACTGAGCTGTACTTTCAAATCAGAGGCTACAACTTGCACTCAGTTGTTGTCTTTCGGCTTTCTACAGTTAGGGGTCACCACAGTGGAACTCCGGTCTGCTAATGATTGGCAGTAGATTTTCACAGTGCCGAGTTGCCAGCTCGACGCCCAACCTTCAACGAAGGCACGCCCTTTCACACATGTCTTTTGGAATGCCACTTGACCCGCGGGGAGGACATGCAGACTCCACACAGAAGGCAATCCCCGCACACTAGCTGAGACTCGAACGGGAGAACCTCTTGCTGTGAGGCAACAACACTACCGCTGCACCACCGACAACTTGCACTCAGTAAAATCACCAAATGCTCAACACTGTAAAAGAATTCAAGAAATATTTGTATCACTGCTATAGGAAATGCCTTCTGCCTCCAGTTACAGTAAGATTTATCCAATCCTTTTCTGCTGAAGCAGCCATGTTGCATGCAACTGAATCAGGATTTCATACATATTCTTGGAAGAAGTCAGCACAGCAATATCTGCAAAGGATTCCCATTAATGAGTCTTTTCTGACATATTTAATAATCTTGGTGGGCAATGGCCAACTATAACAGGAGTAGTGATGGTTAGAAGTTATCAGGAATACCAGAGAGGTAAGTCCTAGGATAGGATTCACTCTAATAGTTAATATGGAAAAGAAACTAATATACCTTGCACAAATATTTTTCCATCTACATTTCTATCTATTGATATATATCAGGAGTCCTACAGTCCAGTAATTCCTGCTTGTGGTGCCTCATCATCTCATTCCTTCTCCCTCTGAAGAATATCAGGTGGTAGGGAGACGGGCTGATTAGTGGGTCCAGTAGCAAAGCTTACCCTTCCCTTAGGATCAGCCCTTACCCTCACAGCAGTACTACAAGTTCTAAGGTGGCTTCTGGCCACAGAGACTATGCCTTTGCATGCTATCTAAGCTACATGTTTATCTGCAGTGGCAGCATATGTTAACAGGCTCATGTTGCATGGATGTAACATCAAGTGCTGTCACTAGGTTGTCAGATAAGCAGTGAGCTAGAACCCCCCCCAAGGATGGATGAGACACCAGCTACCACTTATTTGCATCTCTCCTTGCCTAGTGCTCCTGCTAGTGTCACCCTCACATGATGGCAGTGGCTGCTCACTCCCATCCTCCACAGATTACCTCTACTTTAGGCTTCTTACTAATTTTATGCTTACATACTAGAACCCACAAAGCTTGAACTTCCCTTCCCTCTAAAACTACAACTTATTTGTAAAACAATAGCATAATGCTGACTCATTTATTCTAACTATAGTCTGTTCTCACTTCTCAGGAAGTGGTTCATTTGTGGCATGAATTTCAGTTTGCGTATTTCTTCTACTAGCACTCTCTACGGTATTAGTAGAATAGAATTAAGTAATATGCCCCCTACCCCTATGCATTTAAAACAAATTAACATATTAGTTACTTGCTTTTTGTTTCTCAGAAGATTGCACATTTCTTACTGCAGTTTTCGATTTAGAAGCAGGCTTTTCTCCCTGGGCCTCCATCAAAAATGGGCTCTTTTAGGCCCAGTGGACTTTCCAGGTAAACAAATGGAATAAATAAGAATAAATTTCTGGTTTGAACATCATCTCATTAGCTAATAAGCATTCTGCTAAAGTCACTAGTTTATCAGAGTTCCTGGGATCACTTTACAATGCCTATTTTCTTAAATTAAGTATGCAGATCTCCTTTAAATCTGTCTACTGCTAAAATGTCTATAATTTTAAATTTATGTTTGCTCTTGGGTTCCAGTTATAATCCAAACCAAATGGTAAAAAGGTCACACAGACAACACATTCAGTAAAAACTGCAAGGAAGACCCAGCCAAGCTAGAGGTTTCATTGTGTGATAACTTAAACATCCTGTAAAGGAGGCCCATGGAATATATGCAAATGACACTTTAAGGTCATCAAGTGTTTCAGATGCATGGCTTCTGAATGTCCATGACTTTTTTACTTTAGTTTAAAACATATTTTTAAACCATGCATTTGGGTTCTTAAAGGTTTGTCAGCATTACAGGTCTAGTTATAGTAGTACTTCATAGGTTATCCTATGGGTTCAAGTGTGTATAGGTATTTACTAGGCTATTGATCTGTTTAGGAACCCTAGCCCTACATTCTTATGGTAACTATTAGCCTTTACATTTTCCAATATGAATCTCCAAAGACAGGACACACAAGTATGTGCTGGCTACTTACCTGTTTCCCCTGTCCATGAGGGCCATTGGTGCTAAACCAGGGGTGAGTTTGCAATTAGCCATGTATCTAACCAAGCTACATTTGAATAGAGTAAGAGTAGCACTCTGCTTTATGTGGAGGGGCTGCTGGTTCCATACAAGTGGTGCTCTGTTAATCTTGCAAAAGAGATTGAGTCTCCTTGAGTGGGTGTTTCTGATACCACTGGACTTCTTAAGATGTGATAGATCTGATAGAAGAGAGTCTGTGGAAGCTCTATACCTGAGACCAAGGTCGCCTGTCAGTAGCCAGTATGGTACTGAGAAGAGAGGCAAGACTTTGAAATGATCAGCACAGTTTTTATGATTTAGCCATCTACACTTATTCTGTGTTCTATTTGTAATCCAATTTGCTATCCAGTGAGTTACATAGGGTTTAATATTTAGCAGGGAGAGTTTATCTATGATGCTTTTTTTAGTGAGGAAGGGAGTTGAAACAGTCTGCACAGTTTTTATGCTTTAGGCTCTTTTTGTTTTTTAGTGAGGAAGCATTGTTGTCATTCCAGCTGTGACAAGTGTTTGGACAGATGCACAATGAAATGGGAATTATATTCAATTATCAGCCTAATGAGTGATGAGTACTGAAGAACATCCCTGGATCTTGACACCATACCCTTTGATATAAGCTATACTATGAAGAAGGACTTCCTTACAATAGTGAGTTCATGGTGATCAAAGGACAGTTCATTGTCAACATAGGTTCTCAGCCCACTAACTATGGGATCAATTTTCAGGGGGATGTTGTCAATATAGTAGTTATGAAGGGAGTCTTGCTTGTTGAAGGATACACTTGCACATTTCTTGGCTTCTAGTTTTAGTCCACATTTTGGAACCAACTATTTTTTTGGGACAAGTTTGTCATAGCCCATTTAATCATTTTCCTCCAGTACCTCTCCTGTCAGCTGGGATGAGAGGGAGGATTTTCGCCCGGTCTGCTTGGTTCTAGTTCTCTATGGTGGCAAAACAGTCAAATGCAACCAGACAAGATTACATATTATCCTACTCAGTTAGTTGCTTAATCACCGGCACATTCTTGGGATTAGGAGCTACATTGCTCAGCACAGTGAGCTGTTGTTATAGTTGTAGCAGCTTCTGGTCAGTCTATCTGTTGACTCGGTGTTTTCAACAAATCTTCCATGATTGGGATCATCAAGAAAAGTAACAGAAAGATGTCCTCTTGGTAGATGGCGTAAACCAGCAGTAGAAATGCCTAAAAATGTTAACAGTTTTACTTGGAATTATTACCCTGCATATAGCAGAGGAAGAATTGCAGGGAACAATATACAGCATGCCTGGGGCCAATTATCCACATTTTCCACCAGTGTAAAGTATAAAGATGCACTGGAAGAAGCAGTTATGAAATACATGTTTACTTTGTAGATCCACAAAGAAAGTGAAAACTACCAAATCACTTGGTTTTCAAAATAAAAATGGTACATTCAAGGTTTTCTTGAATACATACACATTATCTGTACAGCCATTTAGCAATAAATTGCACTTAAAACCAAAGTCCGAGGCTGCAGGCATCTCCTGGATTAGATTCCCGCTCTGAGTCGCAGGTAACTCAAGCAGATACACTTCTGCACAGGCACCAGCTGGGCTGTCCTATAGCATGCTTACAGCGTCTTCAGGTGAGCTCCTGCTACTTGTTTGAGGATCTAACATCCTGAAGTCTTTTGAACATAGTGCTTATTCTCATACCACAGTAATTGACAACTAATCACGTTCTGCTCAGACATGACCTGACACTGCCACATACAAGGCCATGTCAACCGAATTAATGGACATGCTCAAAAAATCAAATCCCCCAAAACCAAATCCACTAGCGACTTAAAGCAATAAATAAAATATAAATAGGGCGTGGAGGAGGGGACGCTCACTCACTCAACCTATCTATGCTGTGGAAAAAAAATCCATGTGAGGGGCAGAGCACACCATTGCACTGTTTCAAGAAAAATAGACCTGGTGTGGTGGATGGGAGAGAGTTTTTACCCGGAGATACTCTCTGGTCACTGCTGGACAGAGGCACAACAAACTAATGGGCACAGTATTTTTTTCATATAAGGGTGGGCGTAATTAATAATTTGGGCAGGCTAGGCTTATAAATGCCTTAGGGCAGATAGCCTAGTATAAACCTATGAACCTATGAACCTATGAACCTAAGATGTCATCACTGACTAATACATGGAAGTTCCTGATTAGCTTATTGTAAGAATACTCTCAAAAACTAGTGACTTTTTTCTGCATTTAAATGGATACCCCCTTTCTAATCTTAGCATATATGTCCTCACACACACACACACACACACACACACACACACACACACACACACACACACACACACACACACACACAGCGTGTGTGTGTGTGTATGCGCACTTGTATCTCAACATACATACACACGTGTGTGTGTGTGTGTGTGTGTGTGTATATATACACACACACACACACACACACACACACACACATATATATATATATATATATATATATATATATATATATATATATATATATATATAGATATGTACAAATAGATGGATTGATGCTATATACATACAGAAAATTATACTAGTGAGATCAGAACACATCCTTATATATTGACATGAATAGCAGTTCATCAGGCTTCATTTGTGTCATTTTCACATGACAATTTTGAAGTTTTGTCAGTTCCTCCATTTACCTACATCATTCATCCTAGCACTGCCTAAATTTTAAAAATGACTTGAGTTAGTGTTTCTTGAATGCACTATGCCAATCTTTTCAATTAACTGACCAGGCTCCTTGGGAAAACCTTGAAGACAGAACAAGTCACATACTAAGTATTATATCTATAAGAATGTAAGTAACAATCAGAAGTAAATCAAGTGACCAGGACTGGGTCTTCAATTTGAACTAAAAATGTGAGGTGAAACATTGTATGCTTGTGTGTTGTAAGTCTCTACATGCTGTTCTGAAGTGTTACTTTCTCTTGTAGATCTAACATAGTATCAGAATTAAAAGGACTTGGTCACTGAAACTTGCAATGCTTTTGATTTGGCACTGGTGTTGCTGTACTGTAGATTATGTTTCTTTTTTGGACATACATCATGACTAGACCAGCTTTTAAGACCGAGCAAAGCTTGGTTAAGCGAGTCATCTGTTGAACTGTCTTTACCATTTGTCTCATTTTATTAGATTCTTACTGAAAAGCATAAAAATAGCTTGTTTTTATCTGCACAGCTATTTTGAATTTAACATGCTCCCAAATTCAGTTTATACTTCACTGGACCAGCAGAGTAATTTTCTATGTTTATTTTCTTTTTTGGATTGCAATGACAACCATATAGCCACCAGCATCTCTTAGTTTTGAGTGGAACCATTCAAAAATTGAAAGTCTGAACTGGTTCTATGTTTTATAGTGATAAAGTCCTGACTACAACCCAGACAAGCTGAGTTTGAGTAGCAGCATGAATACAGAAGTAGTCATGGGAGGGTGGGAGTGAGCAGCTAATGTCAGCCTGCACAACCTGGGTAAGGAATCATTTTGCCTAGTACACTACTGATGGTTATTGCCTCAGAAACCTTAAGTGCAACACTGGATCAAAGATGGACACTTTGCTTTGGCAAGCTAGTGTTTGTAGCATACAATTCATATGCACAGAAACATGCATGTGCAGATAGGAGGCACTACATGCATCCGTAGTTATGCAGGTGTGCATGTCGGCTGCCAGGAGTTGGGATAAGCCCTTCACAAATACTCTTGATCCTTACCTCAGACAAGAGCACAGTTAGGGGTCAGAAGCATCTGGTAGTTCTCCTGTGTGAGGATATTTAGGGTCCACCTTTAAATACTGAAAGCCCTGGTCTTAAGTAGAAGATACTAGAGCTGGGTGGCTGAGATGAGGACATACCCTACCCCTGTAGATGGGCAGAAACAGTGAGATGAGGGGGCATAATCAACTCACTGCCTGCCTAGATAATGGTCCTCAGGGGTCAGCAGTTATCCTGGAAGAAGTGTCAGCTCTCCTTTCCCTGCAGAATAAATGGGCTCAAGACACACTGAAGATGAATGATGGGGAGCAAGCAGGGAAGCAAAAAGAACTAAAAAAATGAAAGACCTATTTTCAGTATTTTGAGCTGCATCTCACTATGAGCGGTTTTGTGGACAAACCAGCAGAACTCCAGTGTACCATGTTTCTTGGTATTGCAAGTGAGGAACCCATTAAGGTATTTAATATTTTTTGTTTTAAACAGGAGGAAAAATTAAAACTTTCAACATTGAAAAGTAAATTTCAGGCAAAATGTGAGATAATACTTTATCTAGGATGTTATTTTTTTATAAGAAATCACTGGGTCCAGTCTAGCACTACTGTTGATTATGACACTGAACTGAAACATAGATCACAGGGCCATACATTTGGTGAATTATTTGACTGACTAATAAGGTTAAGAATAGTCTTTGTGGAGACTTCCAAAATGGCTGCACACTGATCAACAGCTTAATTTCAGCTCTCCCAGAGCAAACAAAATAACATCGAGAAATAAGTGTAGAAATTCTGCCAGTTAGGATGCCAGCAAAGAAGAAATTTAGAGAATAATAAAGAAATTCAACTAGAAATGATAAAGACAAAACACTAACTAAGAAGACTCCTACAGCTGTTCAGCAAAAGAAAAAACATTTCAAGTTTCAGCTTTGGTACAGAGATGGCTTCCAGTAATTTAGAGGAAAAAATAAATCAGATATACACATAGGTGATTAAAATAAATGAAACTTTGAAGAAGTATATCAACTCAGATAACAAAAAGATGAAAAATAGAAGCTTTAATTAGTTATTCAGAAGAACTAATAAAACTGTACAAAATCAGAGGTTGAAATGAAGAGAAGACTGTTTAAAAAGTGATAGAGTTAGAAGACAAAGCAATCAGAGAAGGTGAGAATTTCTGTGTACTAGAGAAACTGGAAATAACAGACTATTAATTTTAAGTACAAATAAGCAACTGGACTAATATTCCACAGCAGAATTTGTTAATTGAAAGGGCACATCTAATGTGTGCTTCAAACCTGAACACCAGAAAGCAGCCAGGGTGTGTATTAGTAAAGATGCAATCAGACCAGCAGAAAGAGTTGATCCTGACAAAATTCTGGTAGAAAGTAAAAATAGAGTGTTTATAGAAAATGATTATTCACTGCACACCAGGCAGAAGAGAAGCAAATTCCTCTGAGCTGTCTGCACCTTTCCCTTCTAGGCTTTTGAGTACTGGCTAAAACTTTAACCACCTCCAAAGTGCCTTTTTTTAGGAAATGCCAAATTGACAAACCAACCGACATAGCAAAATTAATGCAACTGCAACTGAAGGTGTTACTGCTCAATGCCAGGAGCCCAAATAAAAAAAACTCCAGTCCCTCCAAGCTCTCCTTACACTCAAGAATATAGACATCTATGCAGTTATCTAGACATGGCTTAAAGCTGTGGAGAGTACCCTGGCAGTACAAGCTTGCAGTACCTTCCACACTTTTAGAGCAGTAGCTCCACAGACAAGGGCTATAGTTGGAAGAATCTCAATATACATCAGTAACAAGCAGACCTTTGGAGTGGTCAAACAGGATGACATGTTGGAATTTCTCCACATGCAGATCACCATAGACAAAATCCCATACCATATCCTAGCCAGCTATAGGTCACCCTCCCTGTCCCAAGAAGTTCACAATGTATACATGGACCTACTGCAGACACTTACCATCCAACCTAACACCCTACTCATATCAGACATGTATTATCCCTCTATAGACTGGGAATCCTACACTACCTCAAATCTACAGGCACATTGATGGACTTCATAAAAGCAAAGACACCTGACCAAATAGTGAATATGCCCACTAGAAGCTCCAACATACTGGATCTCTTGCTCATGAATATGGGAAGATGCTGAACCCCTCCCAGTGTTTCATCCTCCCAGGCAAGGCTGCCCTTTTTGAAATCAAAATCAGCTCCATTATCCCGTTAAAACCAGCAGCAGCAGCTAGAAACTATTCCAAGGCAGCTTATGTTGAATTGCTCTAAGAAACTCTGTACAACCATGTCAGTTGCTGCATAAAGGCTGCCGCATGTACCAGATGCAAGCCCAGGACTAGTCCCAGAAACAAACTGCCCTGGTGGCATCCCAAATTCAACAGGATATATAACAAAAGGAAAAATATAATAAAAATCAGGAAAGGTAATTCCCATAAAGATAAAAACTCTCTTGTCAAAGTAAATAGGCAATTAAGAGGGCTAATTAGGTCAAGCAAAGCCAGATTTGAGTTTAAGATAGCCTTCCAGGTGAGAGATAACCATAAGGCCTTCTACATTTATGTCGGAAACCTCAAGGCCAGCACACAGCAATGTGCTGAATTGGTGGTTAATGGTGCCACATTCACTAAGCTTGACAATATAGCAAACCTTCTGACAGACAAATTCAGATCCAACTCTACCCCCCCACCCCCAGCCATCCACCCTAAAATACTGTCAAACATAATCCCTCCAACTATACCTAGGGAGCATGTACTGGCTGCACTCATTAAAGCCAAGAGCACAGCCTCAGTGGGCCCTGATAACATCCCAGGATGTTTGCTAAATAGTCTTAACATATGACTCTTCAGGACCCCTGGAGTCATTATTTAATAAAATAGGCTTTGTGCCACATGAATGGAAGACTGTGATAGTCACCTCTCTTCATAAAGGAGGGCCAATCTACAGACTCATTAGTCTGACTAGTCTTACTTGCAAAGCCATGGAGAGAATGGTCATGAAAAGTATTGACAAGGACATAGGAGCCCCCCCCCAGACACTGGATCCATCCCAGTGTGGCTTTGTCAGATGAAGGTCATGCTTACTGAATCTGGTGGACATATTTGAAAAAGTCACTAAGGCAATGTCTGAGGGGAAAACTGTGAATATTACCTACATAGATCTGGCTAAAGCATTTGATAAAATACCCCCACTCGGGCATTATCAACAAACTTACAGAACTAGGTATAAACCCCTTTATAACATGCTTGACAGCTAGCTGGCCCACTGATAGGACCCAGGAGGTTAGAATCAGTGAGGTCACCTCAAAGAAGAGGCCAATCACCAGTGGAGTCCCCCAGGGCTGTGTGCTTGGCCCACTCCTCTTTGGCATCTACTTCTAAGATGTCAAAGCCAATGTCAAAGGCATCTGTCTAACCATGTTCACAGCTGACAGAAAACTGAGAGCAGTAATTGAATCCCCCCAAGATGGGAACACCATTCAGGAAGGTCTAATACAAACAAAAGCTTAGTGTCAAAGCCATGGTTTAAATTTCAATACCAGGAAATGTATTATAGTACCTTTTGGGAAATCTGCCACCCTGGGTAATTACATCATCAATAAAATACCCTTAAAAATTATTCACAAGTCAGGGATTGTGGAACTCATGTAGATAGTAACCTATCATTTGACCAACATGTTTCCAAGGTAGTAAAATAATCCTTCTATATTGCTCATCTTATAAGCTAATGCATGGCATCTAGGTCCAGAGATGTCATCATACCACTGTACTCGGCCTTCATCAGGCCCATCGTAGAGTATAATGCCTTCTTCAGTCTGTACCTGACTAGACACTTGCAACAAATGGAACATCCACTAATGTTCCTTACAAAAAAGGATATTGGGAGTGAACACATTGTCCTATGCTGATCACATCAAAGCCCTGTCTCTTTACTCAGTATCATACAGACTTCTGAGAGGTACTCTTTGCCTGGCATCCCTGGATCCTGTTTTAATAACCTTTTGCACATCTGCAAAACAAACAGCATCAGACCTACTAGATTAAATTACCTAAATTTAGCTTGTGACAAAATAGGACATGTTGGAGAGACAGATTTTTTTTCTCAGAGAATTCCCATTCTTTGGAGTAGGCTCCCCATCCATGTGAAGCAGAGTTCCTCCTTGTCCCTATTTAAGTGCAACTTGGACCAGTCGGTGAATATTCAGAAATTCAACCCTGGTCTGCCTCCTATGTCTCTGATGGACAGAGTGAGTCAGTAAATCACTCCTATAAAAATCAAGTTTGTGGGTTACATTTGGGTTGCATGGCTAGGCTTATATGGTCCCTAGTGATTGTTAGCCTAGTGTACACCTATGAACGTATTTAAGTCTCTTTTACAGAGTCAGTAGATCACTGTGATACTCTAGGTGGAGCTGCAGTCAACATAATGAACAAAGGTTGTGCAGCTTACATTGTTAACTAAGGAAACTAGCACCCAAAGACACCTTTGAAATCAAAATGCAGCCATTGACTTTTATACTTTGAGATATAATGTGGAAGCAATTTTTTTTACTTAAAATCTTTATCAATTCCCCCTCTTGACCCTGAAACTGGGTCAATACATTATTTGCAACTGAAGTAATTCTTCAGTGAAGATGACATTTACAAGTTTTATAGCTAAATTAGCAACTTTAGCCAGACAATTTTTTTGGAAACACATAAAGTGCATCCTAAAACCTAGATGACAATCATGGCAATGAGAAATGTTATTATTGCCCCTTTCCAATCCATAAATAGACTTATCAAACCATTTCATCCATGCTTCATTGTACTTTGATCTGGTGGCCTGTGAAACCTCTAGAATCTTTTCAAGATGATTCTGAATGGATTCAGATTTCTTTGGAATGTACATACAACACTTATTGACTATCAAAGCACATGTAACCCCCCTAGGATGCAAGAATATAGTGAAGGGCTATTCTGTTTTGCAGAACCACAGTAGGCATGGCTGTAATTTTTTTTCCTGTGATATCTGAAATTGCCCCAAAGGTAGCATTGGCTAGAGACTACAAATCTTAGACAGCTTTCTTAATTCCCAAATAGCTTTAGCTGCCCCATACCAGGGCGAGATACCTGCCACTGAAATGGCATCATCCTCCAAATCCATGTGCCATAGACACTTGCTATTTGCATACTGTAAATTGTGATTGTATATCCAAGCATATCTACTGCTAATACTGGGTTTTTGGAGTTTCTCTTTTCCTCCTGACATTTCTGTTATTGTCCTTTGTTAGTAGATTAACTCATCTTCTCAGTGGAGAAACTGACCTTATATAGCATGGCCCATACCAATCTGCGGGGTAGCCACTTATAGGCTACTGTTCCACAAATGTAGTAATACTCCCTCCGTGGAGGCAGTTCTAATTGTATCCAGAGAATGCAGTCAGCTAAAAAAGAAAGTCCCAAGTAAAATTGGAATTATATGCCCACTGCATCTTTTTGTCTTGAAACAGTTTTACTTTTTGATTCTACCGTCTTAGGTTCATTGTGGCTTGTTTTGGTTAAGGTCATACTACACTTACTCACCCCTGTATATTGGTGATGCTGGCTAGAAAAATCTCTCTAAAACACATTCTTTCCCTGTATGACCATAGTAATAGCAAAAAAATGGTTCTGTTTATGAATGGTCTGTTGAAAAAAATGTTATAGTTTGTTGTCTGGGTGCATTTTTTAATTGCCTCTTTAGCTATTTGGGCATACAGTTTATTAATACTGTCTGTACTTGGCATTCTAAATACAGATATTCCTGACCTAGACACTGGGATCATAGTTCACACCCAACATCTATGAACATTGAGTTGATATGCATATGTATATTGGATTGTCAGAAAAGTATTAAATTGAGATGATCAGTCTGTTGAAATTGAGATATATTTTCTGTTGCCTAACTTTCTCATTAAGAGTTATGGGAAACTGATAAAAAGAGGTAGCTTGATGAATGAATTTTTCTTGATTTTACCCTGATGAGTACTGCTTGATTTGCCTGTGTCATCTGGGGAGGTTGAGAGAGGTTGCCCCCACTGTTGTCTTGGAATTATGAAAGGGTACCACTTTATTTTAATATCTGAAACACAGAACACAGCAAGTTATTCACTGTAGCTCTCTTCAGGGTTCCTGTCCCCATTAGCCTTGATTATTTTGTACTGATCCATGTGGAAAAGTTTACCATTTTTGTCCCTCACATCTGTTTTTTTTTTCCCGTTTACCTGCTAAACCAAGGGCCCTACTTGTGCTGTTACTATGTAAGGACCTTCCCGGTTGCTGCCCCATGGCCCTGACCTTAAAAACCTCTTGACTATTACCTTTTGACCAACCTCTAGGTCCACCTCTAATACTGAAAAGGTGCTCTCCACAGATGGTATGCATTTTCCCCTGACTAACCCCTCGCAATTCCGCAGTCAATTATTTAATCATTTGTGATGCTTTGTCATGTCTTACTAGAGCTTAGAAATGTCAGTATCTGGATCAAACAGAAAGGTTATTGACATTGTCCTTCCTGTCATTAACTGAAAAGGAGGACCCAATTGATCCCTTTTTCAAGGCATAGTTTTTAAGCTTTACCTTGATAGTTCAATTCATTCACTCCACAATACCACTGGCCCGAGGATGATAAGGGGCATTCAATCTGAATGCAGTACCATGGGCCTTTAGACAGTGGAACTTGATGTAACATTGGTTTCTTTACTGTAGGTTTGGCCTGTAAGCAAACTATGCACTCTTCTTGCACCCTCTGATAGATTGTTCTGATTGCTGGATTCAAAAAATTTCCTTTTATTATTGGCCACAGTGTAGCATCACCAATGTGCCCTAACACCTGGTGATTGAAATTTACCATTTGCTTTGGTAGAGGACCTGGTACATGGGGAAGGGATAATTCCTTTTTTGTGTAAAATACATATGCTTCCTTTTCCTCATTCCCCCATTACACAGTCTGCATCTGGCCAGATCTTCTGCCAGTCATTGGATATGTTGGCTATGTCCCAGATCCAGATAAGCATCCATACCTAGCTCCTCATCCCCTTGCTTTTGTCTGAACCTAATTGGGCTAATTATTGTCTGGGATTGTTTCTCAGGGTATGATTCTGGCCATGCAAGATCATCTTATTTGGCCAATTCACCCACTCTGGCATGTCCCTGAAACTGAGCATGTTTTGAAGCATTTTTGGAGCCGTAGCTTTGCTGAGTTTGATGATTACCAGTGTGCACATTACCAGTTAAAAAGACTTTGAAATATTTTGGAGTGTTTGAGTGGTTTACCACTGCTGTCTTCAAAACACCTTCTTGCCCAGAAGTCCAGATGCATTGTGACATAATTGACTACACAGAAATTATCGCTAACTATATTTACTTCATCTTCCATTGCCTGACCACATGGCAGATGCTTCCAGCTCTGCTCTATGGGCAGCTATATAGCCTGGCAGCTTGAGTAAGTGAGCTTATTTTTGATCATACAGTTTTCAGAGTCAAAAACAGCAAAATCAGATATGTGGGTTCCATTTTACCAATGTGTCCTATCCACATGCACAGTGTTCTTCCTGTCACCAAAAGTAGCAAGGAATGGGGAGCTTGGTGCCTCTTGAATGATGGCTTTACATGAGTGTTCCTCTTCTTTATACAGAATTTGCTGGGAGAGAAGATAATGTGTATCCAACTCTACCATGATTGTATTTTGTTCAAAAGTAAGTAACCATTTTGCAAAGTTTGTCTGACTGATTGAGTTTAATCCCATGGAGTACAGCAGCTCTTTTATAGTATGATGTGGTGTCTGAACTATGACTGGTAAAAACTGTGTAATGTATTCTGTCTGTGTGATCCCCAGTATACTGCTAACAGTACCTGTACATATCTCTCACCCTTTTAGTACAAGAAATCTAGGCAAAGCCAAAAATAATGGGGGTTAAAGGACCAAGAATAGGAACAGATTTTAAATATTAATCTTATAAACTTAGGACGTTGCTAGAAAGATAGGTTTTGTGTTCAAGTACATATTCTGAAGGATGTGAAGACTGAAACTCAAATCCCTGTTATTAATTAATGACTTCAGTCCTCACTGGTAATCCTCACACTCAGCAAAGAACTAAGACAAAATCTGCACAGCTGAGAGGTATGCATTGCCAACTTCTTTTTTATATCTGGAAATGCCTGCAAGGCTTCAGGGACCCAAATAATTGGTTCTGTAAATGGTTTCTGAGGGTTGAAAGCCCATGCAATGGTGCAGCTGTTTTGGCATAGTTTTCAATAAAGTTCTGATTGTAATTCATGACACCTGTAAACTTCAGAAAATCTGTAACTGAGCAGGGAAGTGAGAACTTAAGAATACTCTGTACTTTTTCTACATGGGGTGCTCTGGATTGTGTGGACTCAATTACTCCCAAAAATTTAACCACATCTTGCATGAACTGCACCTTTTCAGGGTTTACTTTGAATCCTGATTCTTGCAGTGCCCCTAATACCTTGCCTTGACTTCCAAAGGTTCTTCAGTGGTCTCTGTCTGAAAGAGACTGTCATTTGTATATATTGCAAAATGGTATTGCCCACCTATAGTTCAGCTAAGATATTTGCCAGTGTTTGGTGGAAAACTACTGGGCTTTTCTGAAATCACTGAGATATCCTGCCGTGGCATACTGCTGATTATCAAAGGTAAATGCAAATTTATGTTGTGAATCTGGATGCAAAGGCATAGCGAAAAATCCATTCACAAGATCAATTACTATGAAATGTCTGCCATTCAAATCCAAATTAACTAATATCTCAGGTGTGTCTGGAACTATGTGGGCTATGGGGTTGGTGAATTTATTCATCAGTGAAAAGTCTAGAACCAATCTGTAGCTCTCATCTTTTTTCTTTACTGGCCACGCTGGAGAATTCAAGATGCCATCACTTTTCCTAATTATGCCTTCTTTTTCCCCACTCTTCATTGCATTGTCTTATATTTTTATTTGCTTCCTCTGGGATGGCATATTGTTTTTGAAAGGGAGGTGACCTGTTTCCAGTCACCTAGACTCCCACATGATTTTTCAACATGCTATGATCTGTCTTGCTTTTTGCCCATAGTTGAGTGAATTTAGTCAGCATTTGCTGCTAGATGTCCTCAAAATCTGCACTGACTGCAGTGACAGACCTTTTATTACTCAGATTTGTGTCATGAGACTGAACTGCACAGCACTGCAAGGAGACTTAATTTCTCCACAATGTCTTGTCATTAAAGTCAGTGACCACTCCAAGAGTAGATAGAATGCCCATTCCCAAAACATTAGCCCCACAGGTAGAGTGGAGAAGAATTGTTACATTTACCTCTTTACCTGACCTTTTCTGCTCATTACTGAATTTTACTTTGGTGGGGTACTCCCAAATGAAACCAGTGAAGATTTATTAAAACCAGATATTTTATTGCCCTCATCGTTTGGAAGTGATCAATTAGTCACCAAAACCTACACAGTTATGAAAGGCCATCTATCCTTTCCCAGTGTGAAGAAAATAAGGAAATGTAGATGATGGGTGGTGGGATCACACCTCAGGCAGATGCTATCTAGGTCCATTACTGCCTGCTGGATTTCAGTTTTTACTTGGGCCACCTGGCTGTGACTATCATCTGAATGGTTTTCTCCAGTGGCCAAAGTCTCTTTGACTAGTGGCTGAGTCTCTACAGAAAGTTTTACCATTTGGGAACCAGAGTCTCCCCTTTTTTGTAGGTATTTTTGCACTTATTTTTCTATTTTTCCTTCCTGCTTTTGAAACAGTGGTTCAATAGAAGGGCAAAGCAATTCTTCTGATTACCCCTGGGTTGGTAATCAGGCTTCTGGAGCAGGGGCATATAAATGTCATACATTGGCTTATAGTCTGGTCTATTTTCTAGTTTTAGCTTATGGTAGCTACCTCTCACGGGATTGTAATATCGTCTTTTAGTATTTTGTCCTTTCTAGGTCCCTTAACAACAATGTTGTGTATTGCAATTTGTCCTTCCCACCAACGGTAGTATTTACCATATTTCCTCTTCACATAACCAAACCTGTTACAGAAAAAACAATGAATTTCACTATTCCCTTATGGTATGTCTTAAGGATTTGGTGGCTTCTGACAGCAGAAACCTCAATGCTACTGTCAGTAGAGATTGCAAATATTCTTAAAGCAGCCTCTTTGCATTCCATAAATTTCTTCTGTCTGATAGTCTTTTGAGCTGCATCCTGTATATCTTTAGCATTGGTGAGAACATTAAGCTTAATGGTGTTGTATAAACCCTGAATGTGCTACAAAAATGACCCAACTGTCAATGCTTTAAAATTTCCAGAGTTCATTTGTACATCAGAGTAGTCATGCATTACCTGAAATGTTATTTGAAAGAGCTGAGCATACTCTAGCAATTAATCATTTTTGGTGATTTTAAAGTGATCCAACATTTTAAGGTTAAACCTGGATTTCTGAATGTGTGCCTCCAAGGCTGCCTTAATTCTGCTTATCGGTGTGTCTAGGGGAAGTCATTTCTGTTCACTGTAAGTGTCTAAGGCTTTAGGATGGTAACATTTCTAACACTGATACAGATCCTCACTGCAATGTTCATTTGTAGCACTTTTGATTCAGTTTTCAAATCTAGTTAGATTCTGAAAAAACTTTTACTGTCTTTCCACTTTGGCATAATTTGTAACATCTTAGACTGTTGATAAATTTGCTAACTGCGTGTAAAGGTAACTACAGTAGGGGGTGTCTGTCTGTGGTGCTGGAGCATCTTGTAATGATGTGGGCTGGACAAGCGATTCTCAGACTCATATCAGTGTCACGTTCCATCCCTTCTAATGAAGGCATACCTTGGCTTGAACTCTGCCTAGACAAATGTGAGGGATTGATAATATCTTTTGTTTCCCCATCAGCAACTGTTGCCTCTTTACTAGCAAGACACATGTCCCATTGTTTTCTGAATATTATTAACATGTTATCTAAGATTGCCCTAGCCTGCAAAAACTCATTGTCATAATATTTTTAGCTTTTTCAGAAATTGACTATCGGCTGTGTCCTTATCTTGGACTGCCATTAGTTATCGTTTCTGTTGTGTATAAGCATTAAACTCTTCTGCCATACTCCTTACAGGGAAACTAGCATGTAGAAAGCTAATAATGTCTTCTACCACAATTACTAAGGGTTCAAGTAAAGAATCTGTAAATACATTTATTTCAGATGGTGTAGGGGGCAGACACGGCCACCCTCTTGGCCTACTTGCTTATCCCATTTTCTAACACAGTGTCTGCAAAAAACTGCATAATGTCTGTAACAGTTAATAAATTCTCAATTTTCAAATGTCTGCAATTCTCTCCATGCAAAATAATTATACATGCCTAACATAGCTTTTGCCATAACACACTTCACATTAGAACTCTTAAGACAGATATTTTACATGAATTTTGTTTTTTAAGAAACCATTCTAAAATCTGTAAGCACACAACTTTAGCAATGTATTTAGTGGGTTTAGTTAAAGGAGCAGTACACTTTGATTCTAACTCTTCTAGAGTATTCATAGTTTACCAGTAGTACTCGACAAGGGCTGGAAGACGAAGTGATGAAATCTGAAAATCTAAAAACTGGAAGCCACACACAATGAAAACTCCATGGAAGCTATTGGACCTTTCTGGGATGAGAAAGCCTGCAACTACAGCAGTTACTGCTGGAGCAATAAAACTGGAACTTGAAGGCATAGCACCTCTCGATATAAATTGAATCCTGTTGGAACCTGGAGAGTCCCATGACAACACTGGATCCTACAGAGGTGATGGACAAACTCAAAACTGGAAACTGCTTGGAGGGTGTCTAGAACTCCATAAACAAAAATTTCACCCCAACCGGAAGGGCAAGCCAATTGTTAAATATCTTTTCTTTATTGACATTAAGGGACCGATGCTGTAATTATTACAGTTTACTAAATAAATACTCTGATCATTCTTTGCAAGTAATACTGCAGTAAAACAGAGTTCAGTCAGCCTTAGCTCTGACTGAGCTGGATGAAGATCATTGCTTCCTAAGTGGAAGGTAATGTAACTGCCAGCAGTTGAAATGTTTCTTTGTTATATAGCAGTTTTGAGCAGAAAAACAGGAAGTTGAGTCGATAACAGTCTGCATGTAAGCTAAGACACAACATGCAGTTAGATCTGGTTTAATCTGCATACTATTTTGGTTTGTCTCTTTTGCACAGTTACCATATCATTGTGATATTCTAGGTGGAACTGCAGTCAACACAATGAACAAAAAGTTGTGTGGTTTACATTGTTAACTAAGGAAAGTAGTATCTAAAGACATCTATACATTAAGACAGAATGGGGATTCAGTTTTTACTTTATATAATATCTATCACCAGCAAGCAAGGAGTGTCGAGAGGCAGGTGTGAGATTCAAACTGCTGTATATTACTGTCTTCAGAATATTTTTCCTGGAGGATCAAAGACATTTTTGATGCATAACAGGCTAAGAAGGAAATACAAAAGTTTATCCAACAGAAAGTGAGAGCCATCAAACAGAAAGGGACTCTGCTTCTCATCCTTCTGACAACAAATCTCATAGAGAGACTTTGCCAGTGAAACCTTTTCCAGTGTCCCAAAGGACAATGCTTGAGAGACTGAAAAAAGCAGAGGAGTTGACTAGAAGAAACAGAGGCACCGTAGGCGTGAGCCAGATTCTGGTGTTGGAAGATGGAGATGAATAGGAAGACAACCACGAACACTGAAATTAGTGAGCAAATGTGAGATCATAAAACATCAATCACATTTGTGAAATATGACTTTGAAAGAAAAAGTGGCTGAGAAAGATTGAACTTTTGTTGACTTTGTTAAATTTGTTGATGACTGTAAAGCATACACCCCACTTTATGTCATTAATATTTAGGATACTATAAGGATAAAAAAGTAACTGTAAATAAAACTATTTTGTTCTTAGTAGTATGTATATGAAACATTTCAAGATATAAACTGCATGTTATATAGTAAAGCCATTTTGTGTAGTATGTAGTCAGGTGTAGTTTAAATGTGTCGGTGGGGTGAGTCTTTTTGGTGATTGTTTCATGTGATAAAGGTATTACACAAGTACTTTTTAGTTGTAAGAAACAGAGGCTTTACAATGTAAAAAGTGAAGAAAGGCTTGACAAAAGCAAGTTTAAGTTAATAGCCTGTAATCTTTTGCTGTCAGTATGGGGCTGGGGTATAAAAAATCCACTGATTATATTATGTGTAGAGTTGGGAAGTTTTCTCATATGTTTGCAAAAGTGAATGTCTAAATTAATGCCCTTGACGTAATCTAAAAACAAGTGCTTTCTGTAAGCAATTAGATTTGAAAAATAAGACAAAATGATGAAAGCCATGAGAAGGGCTGAGTTTCTTGTCTGTGCAATGATATTAGCTTGTTTTTCCTGTAGTAAATGTTCACTGGAAGTCAAGAAGACTGCAGCTAAAGGCAGATGTACATTCTGCTCTGTGTGAAATTGACAGAGATTCCTTAATAAATCTGCATGGTGGTTAGCTGTTTTCTTCTTATTGCTTACAATTTTTCCATAGAGACAATCTGTCTGCAGGTGCAAGGAATTAATCTTGAAAGTTCTGAACATTCGTTGCTGAAGGAAATACAAAATGTAAAGGTACAATGGTCAGAAATTCAGTAAAAAATAAAGTTTGAAATGATTGGAAGTGAATAAGATATAGCAGCTTCATTAGCAGCCTTAATGCTTTAATGCAGTTAATAGAATGGTGTATGATTTAGTTTTATTTAAAGATAGCCAGTGCACATTTTCTAAAGGTTAAGCTAATGTTTTCTGAAAGCATACAAGCTATTTTTCACATCTAGGAAGGGAATAGAGATAAGAAAAGAACAGACATCAGTCAGTGTAAGTGGAATCACAGGCTGTAACATAAATGTTAGCATGGGTAACCATAATTTTAGGTTAGGTAATAATGCCTGTGGGTGCAGCTATCAATTTGGGGAAAATGTTCCTAACTGGAGGGTTAAACTTAATTTTTTGAAGATGTACTTAATTTTGTTTGTCCTAAGTTAATAGGTTATGAGGGTTTTCTGAGACTATATTTAGCTTTTTATTTGATAATTTTCATTAAAACAAAAAGTCTTGAAAATGTAGCATAGGTTCAAATGCAGATAACAAGAAATGCCTGTATAAAACATGATGACTGCCAAACATTGTGTACATGTAGCATGAAAGTTAGAAATACACATTCAGAAAAGCTGTTATGTATAATAGGTGGGAACAATAACTTCTTATCATAATGGTTACTCTATCCATATTATCTTGGAATGTAAATGACCATACAGGTATAGGCAAAAAAGATAAGAGTATTGGATTATATTTAAACATGCAGAGTGCAAATAGCAATGCTGCAGGAGACATATTTGGGAATAAATGAAAATGTTAATTTGATAAAGCAAGGATTTCAAGATGGATATTCAGAAGAGTAACAGGGACAAAGTAAAAGGGGAGTAATTTTATTAATTGCTAGAGGAGCTCCAATAATGACAGAAAATGGAAAAAAGATAATAATAGTAGATTTGTGCTAGTAGGAGGCTATTGATAAGAGAGAAGAATTACACTGGCATGTATTTATATTCCATCAAAAACTGCTATAATGGAGCTTAAGAAAATTTTGGGAGAAATAATCAGCTTTCAGCAGGGAATATTACTTATAGGTGGGGACTGAAACTTGGTTTGCAACAGTAAGGATATATCTGGGGGATCTAGAAGAGAAAATATAAGAAAAGAGGGTAGATCCCTGAAGAAATTATTAAAAATAGTAGGTATGGAAGATGTAAATTCAGTAGTAGAAACTCAAAGAGAATTTACATATTATTCTTCAAGGTACAGTAACTGGGCTATTCTTGATAAAAATTATATTTCACAGGAATGTGTGCATTTAATTGAAAGTTTCATCACACATCCAATAACTACTTCATATCACGCATCAATAAAAACATAGATAAAAATGCAGGTTAATAAAGTAAAAATGAGATGCTGGCAATTTCCCAACTACCTGCTAAAACAGAGGCATTTAAGGAATAGGCAGGTGAAATTATTTGAGAGTTTTCATGGAAGATAGAAATTTCTTCAGAAATTATAGCTAGTGAGTGAGATAAAATGGAAATGGAGTTAAAACTAGTGTAGAAATAAAGGAAAAGATACATATGCTTAAGAAGTAATAGGAATTATTTACAGGGTCTAGCAAAGTTTTAAGTATTGCAGAATAAGGGGAATCTCACAGAACAAGAAGAGGTGCAACTGCAGAGTGCCAAAGGGAAACTAAAAGAGTATATGGATAATATGCATGAGGTCAGAAAGATTACTAATTTGCAACATTTTTTTTGATAATGACTGCAGGGCACAAAATCTTTTAGTACAGTCACTTAGGCAACAGAATGTAGAAAGAGTTGTCACCAAGCTTAGGGAGCCTATAAGAAGAAAAATAACTGGAGATCCTGTAGAGGTTGCAAAGATATTTTAGAAATTTTATGACATTTTTTATAAAACAGGGAAATGTGAAAATCAGGAAAGAGCACAAATGGAACTCTTTCTGGAAGGGTTACGTATGCCAAAGTTAGAGGTAGATGAGGCTCGACAGTTAACAATTAAGAAAGGAGGAGATGAGATAAAAGCTGTGATGTGTGATCAAGCTGCAAGATAGTCAGATGGCACTCCTGTGGAAGTTTGGAAGTTAGATGGGAAGAAAGAGATAAGATCTAGAATGTTTTGTTTAATGGTATTTTAAAAGGAGAGGCAGTTCCAACATCTTGGAAGAAAGCTGTCATGACTGTAGTATTTAAAAATGGTCAAGACTCCTCAGACCCAGTTTCATATAGATCCATTTCAGTCTTAAACCATGATTATAAAATGTTTATGTCTATAAGAATGGCAAAGATGTTGCCAATTGATAGATATTGATCAATGTGGCTTTGTGGAGGGGAGGCAAACATTTGGCAACATTCATTGAACAATGATGGTCCAGAGGTATGAATGTAAGAAAACGCTATTGTTTTTGGTAGGTATTGATGCAAAAAAGCATTTGATAGAATAAGCTGGGATTTTATGAGGAGGGCAATGGAAGCACTTTCATTCCCTGGTACAATAATAAGATTAATTAGGAGGATATATAAATGATCAGAGGCAATAATTAAAGTAGGAGGATTCCTCTCCGATAAGTTGTGTCTGAAAAGATGAACCAGGTAGGGATGTCTTCTTTCCCCTTTGTTATTTGCTTTATATTTAGACTCCTTGGCAAATAAAATAAGGGACTCGTTAATTCAAGGATATAATTGTTATGGTAATCAAATAAAGTTGGTGTTACTTGCAGATGATATTGTTTTGTATCTGATGAATCCAGAAAAGGACAACTCAGTGTTGTGGAACATTTTGAGAGAGGTTCACGTCTTTTCGGGAAATAAAATTAATGAAGATAAAACAAAGGCTATTGCTATAAATTATGTACCCACACATGAATTAGTTTAGCAATACCCATTTTTATAGGAAAAAGGTAAGATGATGTATTTAGGAATATGGATTAAAAAGTATTCTGTTATATCAGCTAAAGATATGTGGGAAGAGTCTAAACAAAAAATAATACGAAACTAAGGTACTGGAAGTTCTTGTTTATGGATATGGATAGTAAGATACAAGCACTGAAAATGTTTTTAGTCCCTTTAGTTTTATAAACAGGTCAGGCGTATATGTATCAACCAGAGGAGAAGCTGTGGAGAATAATTAATAAAGAGTTGAAGGAATTTATATGGGTGGGGAAGAAAGCAAGGATAAACTGGGATAAGTTCATCCTTCTAACAGAACAAGGTGGTTTAGGCTTACCTGATTATTTCAGAGCTACAGAATTACAGGCACATATACATAACACAAGCAGAATATTATAATTCAAAGTGGAAAAGGATGATGATGAAGCAGGGGAAAGTCAAGAAATAAGAGCGTGGGATTTTGGATGCAGATCTTTAAGGAGAATGACAACTGTATATAATATTGTATTCTGAAACAGCTGTTACTCCTTCAAAATGTAAAAATAAAAACACAAAAACCTCTTGTATCTCAAAATAACACCAGAGACAAGTCCAGGATAATATGAATAAGCGCTTTCATTCTTTTATTTGTACAGAACTTCTTCAGACTCACATCAAACTCCAGTTTGAATTTTTTTTCTTTCAAAGTCTCATTGTTGTCATGTGCATAAGATCATGGTTAAAATTAAGTACAATAGCAGAGTCCTTTACAAACCACCCTTTCAAAAAATTCATTGCTGCTAGTGGAAGTACTGGGAATTGTATTATAATAATCAATGAGTGTTTGGTTGGTCCAGTAAGCTTCTTTGCTAATGGCTGCAGTGTACGTGTGTCATGGAATTCCACCCTGTTCATCTGGTTTGTTTTGGGGTATTTGACCTAAGGGAGAGGTTGGAAGAGCACGCCAACCTAATGTTTAAGAAGGGTAAAAATATCAAACAAATATTCAAAGGGAACGACATTAGACCAAACAATTTAGGTCACTTAGTTAAAGGCATGAGAAAATGTAGATCTTGTAGCCAATGCAGGTTCATCAATGAGGAGACAACTAATATAGTGGTGGGCAACTATGCCAGGGTACTAAGGTATGTGGGTCATTTGATTGTCACACTAGTGGGGTAGTTTATGTAGCTACATGTCTGTCATGTCTGGCATTTTATGTCAGCAAAACAGAAAAAAGCTTTAAGGTGAGGATGTACCAATATAACTATGCTATTAAAAGAAATGATTGTACTAATGTGTTGGCCAAACATTCCAAGGAATGTAAAAATTTTAATAAGTTTATTTTTTTGTATATTTGAAAAGGTTTGTCAAAGCTCAAGGGGAAGAAACTGGTCTGCGTTTTTAGAGTCTAGAGAGATATTTTGGCAAGCTGTTTTAATTCAAGGCAACTAGCAGGCATAAATGATAGAATTTCATTGACTAGGCTACTTAACCTCAGAGGTGACAAACTTTAACTGTCTTAATTTTATTTATTTATTTATTTATTTTACATTTGTTAACCGAGTAGAGTCTGGCTGGGCAAGTAACCCGTTTTCAGCAGAGACACGGGGAGATAAACTCCATAACAATAGTAAAAAAGATTACAAACATTTTTAAAAGATTTACAAACAATATACAAAAGGTTTGACAGTTGCCAACAATCACAATTTCAAAAAGGTGAATGTAAAACAGAAAACATTACATTTCTCAAGCCTTATTACAGATAGTAATATGAAACTCAGTTAGATATGTAACTAAAAATCATTGTGGTATTTTTGTTCGGTAGAAGTAAGACAAGAAGATAGCAGAATAGAAAATATTTGATTGACAGCATGAGAAACTAGCCAGGAGTATTTCAGGAGCATAGCCATTGTTGAGTAAGGTATTCTTTTAGGAGTTTTTTGAAGCTGTGATGATCTGTGTTTTTTAACATATTCTGTGGTAATAGGTTCCACTGTTTGGCTATTTTGAAGGAGAAGAGCGAGTCACCGAAGTAATTATGGGACTTTGTAACCTTGAATATAAGTTTATTGGATAATCTAAGGGTCCTGGGGTTGGTCTTTAGTTGCACTAGGTTGGACAGTGCAGGGTTGTTTTCAGGTTTGTGGATAATAGAGTGGGCAGTGATGAGCTGATTGAGCAATAACAAGCTAGGAAATTCAAGCCAGTGTAATTTTTGAAAAGCAAGGAAATGATGGGTAATATTGGGTATATTAGCAGCAAATTTTGCTATTTTGTTATAGCAGAAATCAAGTAGATGTAAATCAGACCTATGCAGATTAGTGAAAAGTTGAGAACAGTAGAGAAGAGTAGATAATGTATTTAATAGTTTAAGATATTTATAAGCATTAGTTATTTTTATTTAACAGTGAAATGCAATTTTTTTTTTACTTAATCATACACAAGAGTATTAAGGATATAGGATGTTTTTCAACAGGAAACTATTTACAATGTATCTTAATTGTAACATTTGTTTCTTTAAATCTTGATTAGAGGGATCATTCAAGCATTGTGATTTGCTGTAACTTGTTCAAAAGGGACTGTAATTTTAGTTTGATGCGGATCTGAAGAAATTCCATATGATTAAAGGACCAAAAGCGCTTAAAATATTGTATTAATAAAGTAGCAGAAAGTATTCTAACAACTAAGGCAACACAAGAATGGAGAAAGAGTTTGCAAATAGGGATGACTGCAAGTAGGGGTACAGAGAATAGGCAAGAGGGGTCTGGATTTTACTGGAGAAAACTGGCAAAGGAATCAATGTATTGGGAGCAAATAACTAGAGAGGTAAAGATAATAGAATGGAATAAGACAAAGTAGATATTTGAAGTGCAGGCAAAAGACTGCCTTGTCTATTAGGAATACATATCAGATTATAGGCAAAGAGAAAGGAATAGCAGAATCCTAAGTGAAAATACTTGCTTTGGTAGAGTTTTTAGCTGAATCTAGAACAGGGGCTGCTGCTAAAAATGGATAATTAGTAGGGCAGATATATTACTGCATGATAACTATAAGAATCAATCATAGGAGGTTAGAAAAGATTGGGAAGACAGATTAGATAAGCAATTTACAATGGAACAATGGGAGGACCAATCTATGGCTCACATGTATGCATCAAAGTCTAAAAGATTTATAATTTTGGCTTGGAAGTGCTTGCATAGGTATTTTTATATCTCAAGCAGACTTCAAAGAATGTTTTCCTCAGATAGATAGCAAAGGTTGGTGGTGTGATAAAGAAGAAAGAGGTAACTGGGAACATATATTTTGGTAGTATAATGAGTTGGCAGATTTAAAAAATTCCCCACAAAAGTACTCTTGTCAGAAATACTGTGTGAACAAATGGGTGTAACTAAGGAAATGATTCTTTTGAGCTGGGACACAGGATTTGTTAAGTTTAATTTTGGTGACTGCCAGAAAGGCAATTACTAGAAAATGGAAATCAAATACTAAACAAAGTCAAAGTCAAAGTAAACTTTATTGTCATTCAGAAATCACACAAGTGCAAAAACTGAACAAAATTCCATGTCTCCAGACTCACTGTGTAGACTGTGCAATACTAAAGTCTCGTGCATGTAAGTGTTCAGTTCAAAAGGTATTAAAATGTGTTCTAATTATGTGCAATATTAGTCTACCTGCACGTCTTTGATGTAATAGTGAAGCGTTACATGTGTAAATGTCTGTGAAAATAGTCTAAACCAATTGTGTTTGAAGTATTGAATATTGTACGAGATAAATTAATTGGAAGTGGAATCACAAATGATCACTTACAGGGTAGACTAGTAAAATACTCTGATTTAAAAGCTAAAGATATGTGCTGTATGAGTAAACTGTAGAAAGTGTTGGAGATATGTGAATCTGGTACTGCATGTAAAATAGAGGAGAGCAGATTGCAGATTATAACCTGTATATTATGTGTTTGAGTTATGAATACCAGGAAATTCACCTTGAAAGCAAAGTTTGATAGGTGAAGCTTGGCATCCATGTCGAGAACACATAATTAACAGTTACTTGGCATTCATGTCGGGAACACATTACATGGTTATGATCATAGACCCAGTCATAATTCATTGTAGTGCGTACAGCTTTATCTGCTCCATGTACTACTGGTTACAGAAAAAAATGGCAAGTGTTTTGCTGATTTTTAAAGCCATAAAGCAGTTAGCAAGTGCTGTCAGAAAGACAGTATAACTCAGCGCCTTATGTTTACACTCACCTTCCATGCCTCTCAACTGTCCATATTTTTGCAGTGTCCTTATTTTAGCCTCATATATTTGGTCTGTTTCTCATAAAATTTGTGTTTTTTTTTCTGGCAAATCACTGAGGAATGAAGTCACTAAATAATGTCATTCATTTGAGCTTCAGACTTTTTATCCTTCAGAAAATGCTGGCAAACACAAATCCTGTTAGTCTGCAATTATTTTATTTATTTATTTGCATTTGTTTACTGGGATAGTCCACTGGGCCAAAATGAGCTGATTTTCAGTGGTGGCCCAGGGAGAAAAGCTCCGTAATCAAATTCAAAATGAATACATACATACAGAACACATATTTGTACATTTCACTATACAGCTATACAGTGCAAAGCACAGTGCTATACATTCAATTCTTAGATTACTAAGCAATATTTGTTTTACATGAGCTGCAGTGGTGGATAGAGTGAGCAAGGCAGAATCCTGGTAATTTATTAGTTTACAACATGAAAGGATACAGAGATTAGTTCTATAATAACAGAACAAGATAGTTAGGATAGTTGGGTTAGTCATGTTGCAATTATAGTGTGAATAATTGATACTTATCAAGTCTTTGGATTAAAATATAGATAAGCACATATAGTAGTTAGTATGTAATATTCCTGCAGTTATAGGTAAATATAAGGAGAAGGAGTTATAGCAAAGTAGAAGATAGTGGAGTTATGGGATAGTGTCAGGTTAAGAATTGCAGTTCTAGTGCATGTGCATTGCCATAGAGAAAGTAAGGTGTTGTTTTGGAGACTTTTTAAAGTGTGCTGCATTGCTAATAGTTCTGAGTGATGGAGGGAGAGTGTTCCATAGTTTAGCAGTAGTAAATGAGTAGAGCATCTGACCAGCTGAAAGGTTGGTTTTTTCAACATTCAGAAGCAGATGATTTTTGGATCAAAGAGTTCTGTTAGGATGGTACACAGTAAGAAGTGAAGAGAGGGCTGGGCAATTTGTTGGCTTGAATATGAATTTATGGGCAGTGGTTAGTTGTAAATATTTAAGATAATGAGGGAGTTCTGGCCAATTTAGAGATTGTAAAGAAATGTAGGGATGTGATGAATACTGAGCATTGGTAACAAATTTTGCAATTTTATTATAGCATGAGGCAAGTTTAGATTTCAGAGAGGACTAGATATTTGTGAAGAGAGGAGTACTGTAAAGAAGTGGTGGTAGCAGAAAGGCTGAGGCTAGGGATAATTTAGTGGAATAATTAAGGAAGTATTTGTGTCTGTAAAGCATGTCCATGTTTTTGATGTTTTTTTTTATATTATTATGAATGTGGAGGTCAAATGTAAGGTTCTCGTCTAAGATGACACCAAGTAGTTTTGTGTTTGGGACAACTTCAGTGATGGTATTGTCTTTACAGTGAATAGAAAATTAGTCTTTGTTTAAGGAGGTATTTTTTTTTAGGTGTAAATAGCATGAGTTTAGTTTTTGGGGGGTTTAGGGTGAGATGATTATTGTTCATCCAGGTTTCTGTCAAGATAAAGGCATTTTGGATGCATGTCTGTAGTTCTGATGGGGAATTTGTTGAACAGGTGATGGTAGAGTCATCTGCGTATTGAATGACTGTACCCTGGCTAAGAGTAGAGAAAATTATTTGATGAAGATGCTGAACAGGAGGAGCCCAAATATGGAGCCTTGGGGAACACCTGTGGTTGTTCTAAGGAAAGGAGAGAAAGACTGTTGCCACTTGGTTGACTGTTGTCTTCTTGAGAGGTAGTTAGAGAACCCGTTTAGGGTAGGGGAGAGATGCCTAAGTTGGAGAGTTTAGTGAGAAGAAGAGGGTGGGAGACTGTATTGAAGGCCTTTGAGAGATCAAGGAAAGAGTGATGCGACAATCTTTCCAGTGCAGGATTCTTTTTCAGCATGTGATACAAACCAGGGATGCTGGAAAACCAGACTTGATGAAACAAGTTATAAACTCTGAATATTCAATATGCCATTAGATAGTTAAAGATCTTAAGGTAACTGTGGGATCTCCTGAGCAGCAGAGGTGTTCCAGTATGCTATAGCAGACATGACTGAAATACTAGAAAGTATTGCAAGCATTAATGATGATTCAAGTCAGGTGTGCTCCAAAAGGGAAATGTGACAAAAGTCTGACCAAGCTGTTAGACTGAGTTTGCAAGTTTAAAACCAAAGCTGAGTGTAGGAGATGTCATTTATTTGAAGTACACAAGACACTTACTGACATAGAATGGTCTATAACAAAAATATGCTAACAATATTCATGCAGTTATAAAAATGCCAAACAGTACTAATAAATCTATTATGCACTTCTTGGAAATGGTAGAGTTTCTTTCACAGTTCATTCCATGCCTGTTAAAGATCATTGTGCCACTTAAAAACTGCTAAGGCTTAGTATAGTATGGTGTTGGTCATCAGACTGAGAGAAGAGGTTTGAGTTACTGATAAGGGTGATAACTACTGCACTGACATTGAACTAATGTGATGTAAGACTACCTACAAGCCTCCATATTAATGCCATTCAGTAAGTGTTAAAAGCATTCCTGCTACAGGAGGGTTGACTAGTTACATATTCATCAAAGGCATTAAGATGTACAAAATCATTATGCTCAGACAGATAAGAAGAAATATTTCCTATAGTTTTGGGGTTTCAAAAGTTCCTTGGCTATGTGAATGAAAAGCACAATACTATAAAGTTTGGCTACAAGCCACTTCAAAAATGTCATTAAGAAATTCTTACATAAGGCACCTGCAAATCTACAGAGAATGTTATGGACACTGATGAGAAATAACATTCAGTACAAGCCAGGAAGGTTTATGCACATTGCAGATGTCCTTAGTAGAACACGACTCAAGGAATGTAAAGGTAAGTGAACTGAGACACTGAAGACCTCTTTCATCCAAAAGCCTGGACGCAAAGACAAAGAAATATACAATAGATAATGAGTGTTTATTTATACAACATGTTTAAAAAGATCAGGAAACTGGATTACAGAGCAAAAATTAATGCAAACACAGAGAGAACAACCAAATTCCACATAGTAATGGGAGGTCAGGCTTAAATCCATGCACTGGAAATGTTGAGCCAGTATGCCAGAAAAATAAAAATTGTCAGCAAACATGCCACTGCTGGAAGTACAATGTATACAATGGAATAATGGACAGTGGAGCAAAAATTGAAAGAATAGTTGAATAATAAACCAAACTGATATCCAAAGGGTCCCAGAGAATGTACAGACAGGCACTGGAGGAAGGAAAAGTTGAAAGAGTTCTTACAAAAATAAATAAACCAGTTACATCTAAGATATGTAAATGCTTGATAGATATGCTTGCTAAGTTGTCTGAAATAAAGAAAGTGATTCTGGGTGTTTTATAATTTAAGTCATTGGAAAGGTATATATCATATATGGGTATGTAACTTTAATGCTAATGAGCTCGCTGTAGTGATTTGCATGTCAGGTGGTACACAGATATTCCATATAATTCAAATGGAATATAGACCTCATGAGAATTTAGACCATCAGCCAGATTCAGTAAAGCCTACACAGTCCATTTCCACCATGTGCACGTTGGTAGCACACAGGTTTGGATTTAGTAAGCAACACGCACCACCACACAAAGCTGTGCAAACAAGGTACACACTGTGGCATGCTAATGACAACATAAGCAGCTAAATTGTATGCTAATCAACCAATCCAAGATGGAGGAGCTAGTCAATGAGCTATAAAGCAACTGTGTAGACTCAGTGTTGGATTTTCCTGTGAATTCGAAAACCTAATGGAATACAGCCACAGAAAGGAGTCTACACAGAAACAATGTTAGGGGATGCTGTTGCCTTAATTCATGTGTATGTGCAACAGACTGAAATCTATGCTGCTGCTAATAGACAAAAGCCAAGAAAGAGAAGAGTTTTCAGACCCCATTTAACTTATCACAACCTACATAACATGGAAATTGTAGAGCACTACAAAGTGGATAGAGACACAATACTGGAACTCTGCAACCTCTGTCATCCTCAACTCAGAGCCAGGGCAAACCAAAGGGAGCCCATCCCAGTGGAGACAAAGGTATGTGTAGCACTTAAAATCTTAGCTACAAGTACCTTTCAGAGACCAACAGGGGACATGCTGAGGGTATCACAGGCATCAGTTTCCAGGATCCTCCATCAATTCCTGAATGCTATGGTCCAGCATGCCAGTGACCACATATATTTTCCTCATACTCCTGAGGAGAGGGCTAGAAATATTCAGGAGTTCTACCCTGTAGCACACTACTCTGAAGTACTGGGTGCCATAGATTGCACACATATAGAAATTAAGGCACCACATGGGAAACAGGGAAGGCTCTATATTAATAGAAAGGGTTTTCACTCTATTAACTGCTAAATCATGTGTAATGCCAAGGGAATCATCTTGAATGTGTGTCCTGGCAATCCCGGCATTTACCATGACTCGCATATTTGGCACACCTCCCAAATGTATCATCTGTTTGCTATAGTATACCTCACATGGTCATTTACTGGGGGATGCAGGTTATGCATTGGAACAGTGGCTGATGACACCCATCAGAAATGCACACACACCCGCTGAAGAACAACATAATGTGGCACACGCTCAAACCAGAAATATCATAGAATGTATGTCTGGGCTACTGAAGTCGGGGTTCTGGTTCTTAAATACATCTGGGGGATCCCTGTAGTACAATCCACAGACATGTACTGAAATATTCACAGTATGTGCCATTCTACACAACATCATCCTGAGAAAACACCTTCTACAGGATCATCAAGGGGAAGGAGCACACATCCCACCACCAATGCCAAGGTCACCACAGCCATCCATATATGAGGAGTCAGAGGGTGAACCAGCAGCTGCTGTGGGTATAGGCAGATATAGGTATGCTCAATATGTCCTCACATTGGTTAATAGACAACTCATAGCACACTCACTCACCACCAAAGGGCCTAAGAACATCTGCCTATGCACATACATATAGTAACATTGATGTCAGGCAACTCTCACAACCTTTACCTACCCATGTAATGGCTGAGTACTGCTTGCATCAGACAGAGCCAGCCATGAACTAAAACTGTTGCAACTGCTGGATTTACAGTCTAGAGATTTGAAATATTAGCAACAGGCTAGATGCAAAAAAGAAGAGTAACAACAGCAACATATCCTTGTTTGTGCCATAACAGAAATGCAGCTTTGCTGCCCCCCAAAAGAAGAGGCAAATGACACATTTTGCTAACAAACCATCTTTGAAATGCTAAAAGTCCCATCAAATGAACTATCCCTGAATGTGTGTCCAGATTTATCACAGAACATCCTATTTTATGGTATTGCTAACCATGTATACCTGTGAAATGCCTTGACAAATATGCCCATGGCATCAGTCCACTTCTAACTAATGCATACAGATAAAAGTGTAAAAGTTGTTGTTTCAGATTTTTCTTAATTACATTCCAGCATATGCAGTATGTTGCTGACAAAATGCAAGCATACCCCCTCATGTTCAGTAATCCTCTATGCAGATATATCCCAAAGTAATAGCCTCTGTTTTGTGTTCTCCATATAAACAAGTCTCCTCACCTTTAGTTTTCCTAGTTAAACAGTTGTCTTTTCATATGGTGTAGATTCAGGGCTGTTGGCATGAAGAAGATGTAAATTGGGTGTGAACTGATTAGAATAGCGGAATTCCAAATACTTGGCTCAGTATAGCAGATGTAAATACAGTGCAGGTACTCCTTCTGTGTTTGTTTTTAATGGATTGCAACTGTGAAAGATTACTGGTTGGGAGAAAAACACAAAAGCACTACAGGCTGCCCTACATCCAGTGGATGTGTCAAGTAGAGTTACAAAGTGTTAGATGTAAGGTTGGAATTGTAAGTAACCAACACATACTTCACAGATTATGTTCATTAACATACAACCTCCTTGTCATTTGTTGGCAAATGTATATGATATTATTTCCATTTATTATCTTTATACATTTTAAGGATAATTATATAGAACAGCTTATAGATTGCATGTCTCAGATTACTGGTCAAATAAGAGAAGAATGACCAACAAACACAGAGAAGTAAGACAGAGCTGTACATTTGCAAGTAATAGTCAGAACTGGTTGATCACTTAGTACACTGCATCCAAAATAAATGTACTAATAACAGTTGTATGGTTTCATATTACTGTAGTTGGTTGTATGCAGAATGAATTTAGTTCCTTGCTGCAAAGTTGTTTATGTGGCAAAGAGGAATAAGGCACCCTTCATGGGTTCTGAAGGTTCATTGGAGTGATAGTTCAAATCCTGACCTATGTAGAAATATGTCATGTGTACAAACATTTTCTAGTGTGTATGTCATAGATTGTAGTTCCTCATTTCAACTGCTTGTCCCTTTTTTTCTTTTTTTTCCCCTATTATTTCTTTTATTTCTTTTTGGGGGTGTTGCATGATGCACCTCTTAGTGCAATCAGAGGAAACAGGAAAATGAATGTCAAGTTTGGCTCTGCTTATCTAATTTGTGTGAAACATAGCACTGCACAAACTGGACTAGTGAGTCACCCAGGAACAGACAGAATACTTGCAGAACACCTGCAAAAAGGGTGTCTATAAAAAGGCAAAGGTAAAAAAACAACACATTGCTGCAATTTCTGTATTTCATCATGCAAATCCACTTAGTGGCATTGCACGGTGGTTCCCCAGCAGCTGTAGCCATTGAACACCTGCAGACAGGACCCAGACAGCCAAAAATCTAAACTGGATACATTCAATTAATTCTGTTGGGCACTGTGCAAACCTGCTAAATGGTGTTAACACAGACTTTAAGAATGATTAGTAAATTAGGGAATGTCATGCAACTAGCCCTGAGCAGCAGGTGTAAGTGTAGGGCTGGAGTACAGATGGTCCTGAGTTCTAGTACAGGGTGTGCCACATTTTTTCTTACTGTTGTGACAGTCCAGTTTATATCAAGAAACTGAAAAATAGACTAGTCTTATTTAAACATTCTTGTAGCAACAGGTGTAAGTATAGGATTGTCATACACATGGTTCTGGGTTTTAATACAGGATATTCCATACACTTTTACTATTGTTCCATTTTCCATTATATTCACTTTAACTTATAACACTTTACATAGTGGAGCTGATATAAATTATATGTATTAGGGATGAGATACCATTATTATGTTTTCAGACATGTGACTGAGGATATACTGTGTACTATAGTTCTATAAGTATAATTCTGCTATCTGGACTTGCATGGGCATCACACTTGCCTAAGACACATACATAACTGCATCTATTCCAATAACCTTGTCAGGTCACACACATACATGTGTAACAGATCAAACTATCACCTGTATTTATGCATGATTGCTGACTTTGTCTGAGCAGCACTTTTTTGGAAAAGATGGAAAATCTATGCTGTAGAAGAAAATGTTTTGTCCCTTATGCCTACATTTGAATTCCACAGTGTAAAAATCAATTTTCTCAGTGTATAAAGGTAAAACCAAACGTGTCAGATCATTACATTTATGCCCCCATTACATGTCTGCTAACCTAACTCACCTAACAGTTACCTTCCATTTTTCAATATATATTTCCAGGCTACATCAGTAGACACCCCCTCAAACTAAGGCCAAGTGTCATATCAACCTTTCAATTGCAATTATGTAATTCCTCACTGCTTGGCACTGCTATTCTCTACTTACCATCACACAAACATGTTGCTTGGGTTTGTGCAGTACTGGTAAACACAATAATTGGAATTGGCGGGAAAGCATCAGTCTCCATTTCTCTAGTTCTGCTGGTAGACTTGGCTGGTGTTAGTAGGGAAAATGCCAGGTTTAGGGCACAGAGGTGGGGTGTCCAGGAGTCCAGGATATATACTGGACTCCAAGTAAAGCATCACAACCAAAGGCTTCTGCAGGGAGACTATGCTGGCTCCCAGTATAAGTCTGAAGCATGGAATAGTTTGGCCCAGGCTGTAATCAGTGCCACTGGTATCCTGCACACTGGACAGCAATGTAGGCATCATTTTAATGAACTACACAGGGGAAAAAGGGATACTCTCAAATGTTGGTTGGAGGAATTTGAGACTGCTGACATCCCACAGCTGTGTTACTATTAAATAAAAAGAGTACTTGTAAGACTTAGCTGAATATAGGCAAGACTGGTATGCATAATGCTCATCTGTTCTTTTCTGTTCTTTCCTCAACTGCCAGGGAGCATGAGTTCAATGTGCAGGCCCATGTTGCAAGACTGAGGGAAGCAAGTGGTATGTATGCAGCAGAAGAGAAGTGTTATTGTAGCATTAAAAGCCATAGATAGCTTTTTTGGTATTTTATAGAGTTGTATAAAACTGAGCATGCATATCCCAACTGTAAAAGCAAGTTTGCATGCATTAGTCTGTAGTACAAACCAATTGAAAGAGTCCAATATTAGACTGTAGTCAGAGGTTGTGGGTTGAAATACCACAGTTTACAACTATACAATACTATTATTTCTTCAATAATATTTACATTAAATTAAACCCTATACAAGTGGCCCAAATGCCCCGCTGTAAACTGTGATCTGTATAACTCAAAAACTCATATGTGCAATATATGCACATTTCAAGGATTACTTTCAGCAATCTACAGTATACAGTGTATCTGTTAGGAGGTTTACTTACATGTAATGTGTGTGTCTTTCGACTTTTCCCGGTTAGGGGTCGCCACAGCGGAACTCCGGTCCGCTAATGATTGGCAGTTGATTTTTACATGCCGAGTTGCCAGCCCTGATGCACAACCTTCAACGAAGGTATGCCCATTCACGCATGTCTCCACGCAGAAGACTCTCTAGCTGAGAATTGAACCGAACAGCATCTTACTGTGAGGCGACAATGCTACCGTAGCACCACCACCACAGATAAGTTGTGTAATTGCATTAATGCATTGTATGTCATATATGATGGTACTAAATTTATCTCTTTTTTTCTGTCACCCAAACCTTTTCTCTCTTTTGTTATTTTCTGTTATGTGTCATCAAAATGTCTCCTTGTCATCCATGTGTACCACATCACTAAATGCTCCACAGCACAGTGATGTAGGCCAGCCCCAGTGGATCAACCTGCCCCACCCCACCAGCTCCAATACCAATGCCCAGCTCATCTGGGAGCCAACCTGGCAGCACTGCTTCTGCTGCCCCTGCACCACCTGCATCCTCAGGTAGTCCTGCCCTGGAAGCTGGTGCAGTGGTACCTTCTGGGAGCAGTGGCAGAGGTGGTGATTTCATCACCTGCAGCAAGTTGCCAGGGATGGTGCATAGGGTCGTGCATTGCACCATTGGTGCATGTCTATGCCAGATGGAGAGGCTGCTGTCCCTCATGTTCCATAAGAGGAGGAGGAGACATAAAGCACTCCAGCCACCAGCAGAGTAAGGAGACAGTGATGACAGTCCAGGATGAAGACTCAGTTTTCACAGTCTCCAAGCTTGACAAGCAAGGGGCTGGGTTGTTTCTTCCCTCAGCCCAGTCATGGTGTCCCCCAACCTTTTGTGTCCATCACCATCCCCATCTTTTGTCTTGTTTGTCTTGTATGTTTGCAGTTGCTTCCTAACCTACTCAACTTACCTGACCCATACATACCTATGGCCCTTCCCCATCATTCCTCTCTCACTGAAATAAAAAAAATGGGCACCTGTCCCACAAAAAAAATTGTCCCATGCATAGCTCTCCATTTTGCACGCATGTCTTCTTGACATACTTGATTTGGTTCAATTGTCAATACAACATGATTGTGTTGTGGTCATCCATCATTATGGAAGTGAAAGTCCAAATTCAGTTAATACTTATATTTTCAGTTTACACTGTTGAAGAAGTGGATAGCTATGGTTCTTTCCTACCTCCTTCCTTCACATTCCTGTACTGTTTTCCCTTTGCTCTTCCATCTGCTCACTCCCTATTTCACCACTTTCCTATGTACACCATTTTAACACCTTTAATTCGGTAAAAAAATAGAATTTCACAGAGCACACATAAGCAGCAGAAAAAGCAATGGATCTCTACAGTTTTTGGGCTCTATGCTTGCACAGAGGTACGCATCACACACCAATGTGCAAAAACAGTGAGCAGCAGTAAAATGCTGCAGTTACCTCTGCACAATACCGCTTAGCCCCACTGCATTATGCCAACACACAGCAATACATGTGCTGTAAAGAATTCATGTCATTGCATTATCAATGTTTATGTAAAAGTAATTAAAAATACTAGATATACCTGGATTCAAACCTAGTATCATTTAGGCTCAAAAAGAAATGTGCCAATGCATGCATACTTGCTGCCATAGAATCAGTTAAGCAGCAGGTGTATTTCATAGACTCAGTACTAACTCTTAGGCTTTAGCAATGTGGCTCGCATTTGTGCACTTTTTAGCTATGCTCAGACATGAATAGTATTGGAAATGTGTATCTTTCATGCACAAAACATTGCCAGCCATTGTGCAAGCCCACTGCTCGCCACACTATGGAAAATTAAATATTATTATTTATTACTGCTGTTTACTGTCTATTTCCTGTCTATGCATGAAATTCCATGTGGAAACATAACAAACTGAAGGCCCTATCTAACAATATGTCACATATTTACAATACAGCCATGTGTTGCCTCCCACTAAGCACTGCAACCCTGGTGTCTAAGTACTTTTTCCAGACATATATCACCTACACTATAAACATTAATATCAAATGTGTGATATATAATGCACATCAATCCGGTATCATGCAGAACTAGAACTATTGATCCATAAGCCTAAAAACACTTATCTGCAAGGTTAAGGAAGGAATCAGCATGGACTTTATCCACAGGGACATAGGTGACCTTCAATACACTTGACCCAATTCATTTTGGTTTTGTTGAGGGTAGATCTTGGTTATTAAACCTAGTGGGCTTCTTTGATACTACCCCAAATACCTGGTTGAGGATAACAGGACATAACACCTATGATGTGATATCCAAGGCCTTTGACACTATCCCCATTCATGTATCATAGAGAAAATCTCCCATCTGGCCCATCTGGGAATGAATCCATACATTACTAGATGGATAGCCAACTGGCTCACCGACAGAACACACACTGTCAAAGTTGGGGACTGCACCTCCACCACTAGACTACTTACCAGTGGAGTACCACAAGGATTTATGCTGGACCTTCAACTGTTTAGAAACTATTTCTCTGAAGCTCAGGCAAATGTAGATGGCCTGTGGTTTACCAGATTTGCAGATGACTGTTAACTGGATGCAGTCATATAGAGTCCCTCAGTGATGGTAATATATTCCAGAAGGGGGTAACATAGACAGATGATTGGTGCTACACTCACAGACTGAACCTTAAAGCAAACAGTCCCTCAATCTACTCTTTGACAGTGAAGTACCCCTGCTAATTATGATATACATAGCACCCCTCTAAGCCCAAACACAGTGTTGTAAGACTTGGGAACACATGTTGATAGCAATCTACACTTCAATCATTATGTGTCCATAGTAGTGAGACACACATTCTACATTGTCCACCTCATAGATAAGCCCATCACATCCAAGACCAGAGAGGGCATAGCTCTGCTGTACTCTGCCCTTATCAGAACACTAATTGAATACTATGCTCCATTATGTCTGTACCTCACCAGACACCTGCAGCAACTGGAGAAAACACAGAGGTTTGTGAATGGGAGAATCCAGGGCCTCAAAAACATGACATACATGGAAAGACTGAAAGACCTGTCACTCAGTATCATACAGGCTGCTGAGAGGTGACCTATGCCTGACCTACTGAGCAGTCTAAGACCTTGCTCTACTGGAAATACTGGACATCTGCAAATCAAATTGGACAAGAATAACTTGCTCCAGGGATTGCAACCTAGCCCATGACATGCACAGAACATGCTGGGGAGACTGATTGACACTCCTCTGTAAGAGGTTGCCATTGTGTGTGAAGCAGTGCTCTTCAATTAACCTATCCAAGCACAACTTTGACAACTAGATGGGTGATTGTAAATTCACCTCTGGGGTGTCACCTATGTTTCTCATGGGCAGGGCCAGTTGCTGCTGCTCACAAAATTGCTCTGCTAACAATGACCATCTAACTATGCTCAATAAGGGTACTTGTGTTTTACACAACTAGGCTTGTAAATGCTCTAGAGCCATTAGGCTAGTAACTGCTTATTAACCTATGAACACATGCCTCCCAACACCTCCTCTCCAACATGGCCTGCTGATGTCATCCACTATACGTTAACCTGCAGTCTTGTAATAGGCAGACTTGTGCCATGGTACTTACATAAAGTGCTGCATTCTGTAATCTGTGTACTTAGTTAGGGATTCTGTTCTCACTGCAGTCAACTGTGTGTGTGTGTGTGTGTGTGTGTGTGTGTGTGTGTGTGTGTGTGTGTGTGTGTGTGTGTGTGTGTGTGTGTATGTCTAGACAGAAGAGCAGAAGTGTGTATCCTACAGTAACTGCTCCAAAGCCATGGACTGACAGTGTTTTGATACTTGCACATACATACACATCCATTTCATGCAGGCTTCCCAACATCTTCTCTCCAACATAGCCTGCTAATGTCATCCACTATAACCTGACCTGCAGTCTTGTAATAATCAGACTTAAGTCATGGCACTTGCATAATGTACTGAGTTCTGTAGTCTGTGTACTTAGGTAGGGGTTCTGTTCTCACTGCAGTCAACTGTGTGTGTGTGTGTGTGTGTGTGTGTGTGTGTGTGTGTGTGTGTGTGTGTGTGTGTGTGTGTGTGTCTAGACAGAAGAAGAAAAGTGTGTATCCTATAGTTACTGCTCCAATGCCATGGACTCACAGTATTTTGATACTTGCACATGCCTACACATCCATTTCATGCATGCCACCAAACATTTTCTTTCCAACATGGCCTGCTGATGTCATCCACTATAAGTTGACATGCAGTCTTGGAACAGTCAGACTTATGCCTTGGCATTTGCGTAATATATGGAGTTCTGCAGTCTCTGTATTTAGATAAGTAAGAGTTCTATTCTCACTGCAGTGAACTGGCTGTGTGTGTGTGTGTGTGTGTGTGTGTGTGTGTGTGTGTGTGTGTGTGTGTGTGCTCGTGCGTGCGTGCATGTGCATGCGTATGTGTGTGTGTGTGTGTGTGTGTGCACGTGTACGCGCACTCTTGCTTGACATTACACAGAGCCTTTTACACCAGCATTACCAGCAACACCAGCATTACTATATTACTATATTCTTTTTCAACCAACACTGCTGATGTCATTAACTATAAAGTGTTGTCTGAGACACTCCAAGTCAGACTTAAGCTGTGGCGCTTATCTTAAATACAGAGGTCTGTAGTATACATACTTAGGTAGGGGTTCTATTCTCACTGCAGTCCACTGTGTGTGTGTGTGTGTGTGTGTGTGTGTGTGTGTGTGTGTGTGTGTGTGTGTGTGTGTGTGGTCTTGCTTGACATTACACTGAGCCTTTTACACCAGCATGTGTGACACTTTTATTATCATATTCTCCTCAACAGACAATGCTGAGTCATCAGCTATATCTGATTTGTGGATATACACTATTCCCACCAGAGCAGAGACAAAGACTGGCCTGAAGTCCAGGCAGAAGTCACCTCATCCTATATGATACAGATTACAGTGAAATGGCTTTTAGTCTATCCACATACATCATGGCATGGTTTGTAGGCCCTGTGTTTTCTTTTTTTTTAAACACCTTTATTGAATTATCACTTGTGACATAGACACATTTACATTTATACAAAAGTAATTAAACTCTATTAACAAATTAACATTAACAAACATTACATTTCACATATATTGCTATATCTCAAATAACTTAAGCAACATTACATAAACTATTCAATTCCTACCCCTTTTTTAACAAGAAACATCTTTATTAAACCATCACTTATGACATAAACAATCATACATTTATATAAATGAAAACAAACCACACCAACACAATCCTAGTTACAAGCATTTTACATTACAAACAATACTAACACACTCCCAGTTGCAAACATTATACATCACTTATATTCTACCCAATCATTTTCAGTCAAACATTACATAGCTCATTTAAGTCCCGCCTTCTTTTAAACCTCATTCCTCCCTTGTGTTTATTGTTCCCACAATTTCCATTTTTCCTATGTAGTTTGCTCCTACCCTTTTCTGAAGATCTCAATTCCAGTTGTTTTATCTCTGTTACTATATTCACACCTTCTAATATAGTCGGTTTAGATTTTGTTTTCCATTTTCTAGTAATTGAGGCCCTGTGTTTTCTTGATGAGAAAGGCCTGTGGTCACTCCAGCTGCCTCGTGTTGTCTGGTAAGGTACATACAAAACAGAGTATTATGCTCTGTTAGTGTTCTGATCAGGTTTGAGTATAGTGCTGTCATACAGTCCTAAGATCTGAATATGATGGCATGACATATGACACACAATATACTTTCAATACGAGTGTGGACATTTGCTGGTCAAAGTTCAGATTGCTATCTACATGTGTCCCCAGTGCTTGCATCACTTGGTTTCAGCATAGCAGGACTGTTGTCAATGCTGTAATTAGAATGGAATTCCACTTTTCAGTAGGACAACAGATCTATATTAGATCAGCGAACGCTTAAAAAATGAACGCTGATTGATCGAACTTATGTAAGCGAAAGCTTACAATATCAAAGCAACAGAAACCCGATTATTTTTCCTAGAGAAAGAATTCTGTTGTCCATTTCTGTTGCTTCAGTATTTTCAGTGTTGTGGAAAGTTACGGGTCAGGTTCAGGTAAGTGTGCGATTGTGTGGATGTGAGTGTTAGGGCGGGTTAGGTGAGTTAGGGTTAGGGCACGGGTTAGGTATGTGTGTGATTGTGTGAAAGTGAAGGTTGGGGGATTAGGTGAGTTAGGGTTAGGGAGCGGGTGAGGTGAGTGTGTGATAGTGACGGACCTAAGGGTTAGGGTTTGGGTTAAGGTAAGTGGATAGTTAGTGGTGTGTGTATAGTTTAGTGTAGGGTTAGGTGTCAGATTTTAGGTGTATGTGTGTAGATTGCTGTTTGTTTGCTGTGCTTGTGTTGTGTGTATGTGTTTTGGATCAGCGATTTTTTTCCCTAGGAAAAAAATCGCTGTTCTGACAGTTCGAGATTGTAAGCTTTCGCTTACATAAGTTCCATCAATCATCGTTCACTTTTTTAAGCGTTCGCTGATCTAATATAGACTCAAGGACAACAAGGACAACATAAAGACACATTTCTGAATTTATTTATAGATTATGTGCCTTTGTCACCAATCATTTGTCTGTTAGCACATCCTGTAGTGTGCTGTCATCATTGGTGGACTCAATGGTTGCACCCAATATGCAAGACCCAGCAAACTTGGTAAGCCAAAGGCCATATATTTTAGCCTGATCTGTCGAGGAACAGAGTCCAAACAGTAAAGGGCCAAGCACAGATCCTTGGGGTTTGCCAATGGTGACAGCTCTACTTGTACAGGTTGATTCCCTGACTTTCACAGTATGTGTTCTGTCAGTGAGGCACTTGGTTACCAATCTAGTGATGTACGGGTTAATCCCCAGCTGTGAGAGTTTATCTTTGAAACCTCTGTAGGGGACTGTGTCAAAACCCTAGGCCAGATCATGATAGGCAGTATGCACTGTCTTAAATTCATCCAGGCCTAGCACACCGAATCACTTGGCTGTGACAACATCACAGATCATCTGTGGCATGACATACACCTTCCTGATATCATTAGATACACACTTCAACACACCCTCCACATGGGCTATGTTCCCATAGAAGGGTGTACATCAACGTGCATCCATCTGAGTTGGGAGAACAGCACCTGATGCATGTATGTATAGACACATCCTGACTCTCCTCAAATGTGACTTAGACCAACATGTCATCATGGACCTTTTCAAAATAAACACTAGTAATATGCCAGCTCTGTGTAATAGACCTGTGTGAGTTGTTAATGCTACATCACGTCTGTTATATCTGATAGATGTCTTTAAAGAGATCATTGAGGGCATACATGATGATAACCCTATCTTCTTGAGGAATTTCACCAGGTCGAGGCAATTGACACAAATCCACACTGAGTTATTTAATCAGTACTGTCAGATGCAGCCATAAACAGCTATATCACCAGTGTATCACATATGTGGCATCTCACTATGTTGAAATGTGTAAAATGACCTATATCTCAGGTCCAGTGACCAGGTCCGTACATCAGGGCTGTCTGCTAGGCCCTTTCCTGTCCATTATTTAAGTGACGGAGATCACAGATGACATACACATCCTGTGTCCAAACAGCTGTCTGAAGGACTACAGATTGTGGGCAATCATTCATTCCAACTGTGATATTAGTATAATACAGACCATATCAAAACATACCAAACACTGCTGCCACAGCCATGACAACACCTGTAATAACAAGAAAACATGGGGGGATTTGTTAAGTCAGGAAAACAAACACACAACCCAAGTATAATGTGGATATCACACCCTATAATCAGACCAATAGATATGTGACCTGTGTCTTGGAGTAGATAGTAAGTGGAACGTCCACCAGCATGTGGTCACAGTGTTGACTACTCCCTTGTATGTAACACAACTACTGAGTATGTGAGGGACAGCCACATCAAAGGCCATAATACCTCCATAGTTCCCAGCCTTCATCACACCAGTAACTGAGTACAATGCACCCTTCTTCATGCACCTCCCTACACATCTTCCAGTGATGTGTAACTGAAGTGTGCCACCTTTGTCACAGTGAGCTTTCACACAGTTTATTGGCCATATATAGGTATTTTTTGCTGCATAAACATGACTGTGTTATGGGGTAGAACACCAATCAAGTTGTTAAATCAGATGCATATGTGCTACCTGTTCTGGTGATGCACACACGACATACATAGGTGTTTGACAAAATTAATGGCATAGATATCACTAGTGACAGTGTGGAGTGTGCCATATATATTTGCCATGAACACCAGTCAACTAGGTTGTATTGCTCATAATGTCACATACAGGTATAGCAGTCTCCCTTCTAACACCTCCAGCAGATGTTACAGTGCCAGGACAGTGTGCATGATTACAGCCTTAGAGTGTGTTCATATCATAATAGTTGTACAAGTGTTTTCATGCAGAATCATCTCTTATCATTTTAAATCACATATGTTATGTCAGAGGCATGGGATTTCTAGTGGTATTACTCTGATACTGCCTGTGATTGTGGTTTGTTCTTTTAATGTTGTCCATGAGCCTTTACCTGTGTCCCACTTGCTGGAGACCTCTGCTAAGATTACACTCATATTCAGGCAAATCAGTTTGCACAGCTTCACAATATGCACCCTACCCCAATTGTATGTCAGATCCCTGATAGATGTCCTCTGCATTATTCATGTAAGGATACTTATCTCCCACAGACATCCTCCCTATTGTTATGTCACATTTGCAGTGTGCAGTCCCTACTGTACCATATACATATGTGATTGGTGTTGCTGCTACAAACATTTTCCATTGACATGCTCTCATCTCCTGCACATTAGATTGTTTCACCTGTACTCTTTCTCTGATTTCATTCCTACAATTCAGTCCTACAATTCATTTGTGTATCCTTATTCAGTACACATGCTTCCCCTGAGTGTTTATCTTGCATGGTAGTCGAAGTACCATTTCAGATCATTTACACAGCTTCAGTACAGAATGTCAGGAATGGGATATCACAATATTCTGTGCATTAGATACACTGTCTTGTACTGTGTTTGAGCCATTCATACCTCTCCACTATCCAGATTTTCTCAGGATGTCCAGATGTGTTCCTAATCAATTTTGTGGCTTTCTGCCATATCACTGGGATGATCTCAGGACTGATGTGACTCAGTATTACATACATTTGAGTTTCATGCTTCAAATCCTTCAGAACAAGTATCTTAACACAAACCCCTGGTTATTCTAGCACATTTTTATGGGGCAAAAATGTCAAATATGTCCCTATTTCTGGGTCATTGACCTCCCTCCTCATTATGTTGGCCTTTTTCCAGATATCTTACACTAAGAAACTGAGAGCTATCTGTGAAGACCCGGTGATCACTGTGGCATTCCATGCTAAACGACAGACTGTCAGTGCTCTGGTTTAAACAGGGATGCTATCCATGTTCGCTTACACAGTTTCCTGGCCAACAACACTGTTACCAACCACAAAACCTTGCAATGCATTGCATGAATATGCATTGTGAGCTGCTGCTCGTCTGCACCTCTGTGCACACATGTAAACTCTATGTAGGCTTTGCGCAAAGCCTACATGGAGTTTATTGAATCCCAGTGCATATCTTCAGTGTCTGTGCAAGTTATTTGTTAAGCCTCTTAGCATGACATAATGTTATAGTGAAATATTTCCCAGAACTGCAGAAATGAAGAAATATATTTGCCTTCTAGACTTTCAGTTCTTTGACCTACAGAATTATAATTCTGAGATGAAAAATAGATCATCTGCACCTTCCTGGAATTCCTTCACTAGAACAAAACTTGGAAGAAATGTGGAAGCTTTTGATCCAGGAATTTATTTATTACTGCAAGTCATACACACAACAGTCCAGTAGAAGAGATGTCCATACCTAATTTCAGATCATCCATGTAGTGAAGTGGGTACAGATTTCTTCCAGTTTAGAGACGCAATGTATCTCATTTGTGTGAATTATTATTCCAAGTTCCATGAAGCAATTAGACTGAAAAGCTCAAGAAGTGCAAGTGTGATTGGTATAATTAAGGTTAATATTTTCATGATAAAGGATACTTTATGTTGTCCTTTTAGTCACTGGTCCACAATACACAAGTTAGAAATTAAAAAAAAAAATTGTGCGTGGATGGGAATTTGGACACTTATTGTGCAGTCCACATTATTGTCAGTCAAATGGAGAATGGAAAGAAATCTCCAAAAAGTGAAAAATGTAAGGGAAAGAGCAACAGCAAAAGCTATAAGAGCTATCATCTTGCAGTTGTGGAATATATGATTACATCACTTCAGTGAATCAGTCCCTCACCAGTGGAAATGTGAATGGGCAGAAAGTGAAGCATAGATTACTTACGTCAGTTAAGCTAGCGATGCCTGGAAAGCAACACTAAGTAAAATAAATTAGCAATGACATTAGATGACAGCTGGACTTTCAAGCTGGAGACAAAGTAAGCATACACAAACACTGTGAAAGTCCACATCGTGAAGTAGTTGACAAAAGAACAGAACCAAGATCTTATGTAGTCTCTGATGAAGATGGAAACATGTAAAGTAGAAGTTGGAGTCATCTGTGTGACACAAATACATCAAAGCTGAAGTTCCAGAAAAATGAGCAGTTATTGGTATCAGAAATAGATCTGCTGAAAGAAAACAGAGACTGTGAAAAATAGTGACGCTCACAAGATGCAGAGAGAAACTCCCAAAGTCATGCCTGCAAGCTAAACTGTACTGCAAGAAATGTCCAAAATCAAGAACAAATGTCCAGTGTAAATAGTCCTATTAAGCTGTCAATATATGGAAGGTTATTAAAGATACCACACCAGACTACATAGTAATATCTTCATAACCCCTACCATTTTTACCCCTTCCAACATCCACATGTTCAAAAGCTAGCATGTGTATCTCAGTCACAATTCTAATCACAAGTCTTCGTCCTTTCAAAATATAAAGACTGAAAAGATTTTGTTTGCTGAAATATTTTTAATAAATAAAAAAAAGGTTTAAGTTTGATGTAATATAAAATAGAGATATTATTTTACAGGTGTCTAGCTTTAATGCTGATTAGTTAGATAAAGTGATTTGCATACCACATTGTATGGAACTCTTCCAGAGAATTCACCTGCAGTATAGATTTCATTTAAAGCTATAATTAGATCTCATTTGAAGTTGTAATTAGGACAGCATAGCTGCTTGACACTTCTGGAGAACATAGATAGCATGCAGAAGATCAAAACAGGGGAAGTTACCTTCACAAAGAGACCAGTCACCAGTAGAGTCCCCAGGGCTCTCAGCTCAGACCTCTCCTGTTTGGCATCTACTTTTCTGGAGTAAAAGCCAATACCAACTGGGCTGTGGCTGACTATGTTTGCCGATGACTAGGAGCAGTTATTGAATTCCCAAATTACTTATCCATCCTGCAGAAAGGTTTGCTCCAAATAAATAACTTGTGCCAAAATTATGAACTGAAACTAAATACCAAAAAGTACATTATTGTATCCTTTGGGAAGTCATCTACTCCATGGAACTACCACACCGATAATATGTCCCAAGTGTTAACCCAGTTGTTCAGGATTTGGGAAATTATGTAGACAGTGACTTAACTTTTAACTGTTTCCATTGTGGCAATAAAGTTCTTCTATATTGCCCAGCTTATAAACAAAGGGATTGTGTCTAGATCCAGGGATGTCATTATCCCCCTTTACTCAGCCCTGATTAGGCCAGTCATTTAATGTAATGGCCCCTTTGGCATGTATCTGTCCAGACACATACAACAACTGGAACACCCACAAAGATACCTTAGTAAAAATGGTATGAGGCCTAAACAATATGTCATGCATGAACCAACTCAAAGCCCTGTCACTATACTTGGTATCCTACAAACATACCTCTCAAACACTTAGCTCAAGAAATCTGGTCAAAGTTTGAAATAATTGGGGGACAAAGGCCCAAATCAATAATTCCTGAGTGAGGAATGGTATCAAAGGCCTTGGCCAGATCAAGGTAGGCTGTATTAACTGCCTTGCTGTCATCCACAACTCTGGTGACTAACTCAAAGAAGTCACCCAGGTTGAGCAGATATGATCATGATCTACCTTTCACAAAACCAAATTGGGTGGGATCTAGAGTTTGGAGATTCCCTATATCCTTGTTAATTAGGTCCATGATGATGCACTCCATAGCCTTACACATTAGACTCATCAGGCTAATGGGGCAATAATTCCCAGGGTCTGTAGTTGCTCCCCCTTTATGGAGAGGGATGACTGTAGCAGTGCACCATTCGATAGGGACAAAGCCTGAGGTGAGGCTGTAACTGAACAGGGCATACAGATGTGGTGCCAGTTCACTTTGTAGTTCATGTAGAACACATCCAGGGATATTGTCGGGTCCCATGGAAGCTGTATTCTTGACCTTGGACAATGCAGCTTTAACCTGTGATGCAGTAATGCTGGGTGCTTGGCATTCCACTGGTATTGTGATTGGTCCTTTGGGGGGGGGTAATGTTGGCACTGAATCTGTCGGCCAGTATATAGGCAATATCTGTTGGCTAAGTATAGGAGGTACCATTGTTCAGTAACTCAGAGCAAACCTGGGTATTGCTGTGGAGATTTTTGATATAACTATAGAAGGCTTTGTGGTTATTTTTAGTGTCTGCCACAATTCTTCCTTCATAGCTGGCTTTAGAGGTTTTGATGAGGGATCTCAATTTTTTGTTGAGGCTAATAAGGGAGTTTTTCCAGTCTTGGGACTTCACCTTTTTCTGCAACAGTTTCTTCCTTCTGTTGTAGAGTTTATTAATGGCAGGGAACCACCAGATTGGCTTCTTTTTTTGGAGGAGAGTGTCTTGGTTCTGTTGGGTATGGCTAGTTCTATGTATTTATGTACATGTTCATTTAGTGCATTGGTGTATGATTCCCCAGTCATGCACCTATTTTCCATTGACATGGGTGCCATGAAGTTTGCCACCTCTGTTTTTAGGAGCCCAAAGTCAGCTTTGGAGAAGTTTTTCATAGTGTTTACCTTTGCAGGGGGTGTGGTTGAGATATGGATTTCCATGGTGATTAGTTTGTGGTCGGACTTAACCAGGGAGGAATTGACTACTGGTGAAGAGCAACGGTTGTCCGTGTTAGTAATATCCAGGTCAAGGATGTTGCTTCCTCTAGTGGGGGAAGAATGAGCTGGTCCAGGGCATTTGAATTGATGAATTCCAGGAAGCATTGGGCCAGTGGGCCATTGTATTAGTGCATGAGCAGTTTTCACAGATGATGGAGGGGTAGCTGAAGTCACCTAGTATGAGAGTGTTGGGTTGGACCCTAATAGTTTCCAGGGTGCTTAGGAACATGGAGTCAGAGTCTTGGGACATGGTTGGGGACCTATAGCAGGCTACAACCTGAATCACTGGTCTCAGTTGTTCTCATTAGGAGTAACATATAATTACTCATCATAAGGAGGATAAATCTGTAAATGGGAAAGGTTAATTTGAGCACAAAAATGAAAATTTGTTAGGCTTAAAATGGCCCTCAAGGGCAACTAGCCTTGAACTTACTTATGAACCTATAACAAAGAAATGAAAAGTGTTTTGATGTCTTTCTGGAGCGATGGTTGTCCCTGCCACTTAAAATTAGTACCATTTCTGTTTAGGATTGAAATAATATTGTTCTTCGGTTGAAGTCTTGTGATGCTTTATATCACTCGTTGTCTCCCTTAGTCACTTCATATATTATGGTTAAGATATAAATTTTTTTCTTCTAGTTAAAATAGATTACTTAAGGAAAAGTTGTGAGGTAATACATCAGGAAGGATTTTTTTCTTGAATTTGAATGATAGCTGAAGAGATGGAAGATGCAATTGAAAACATGAGTGGGGAAGAGGAAATGGTTAGAGCAATGACATGAAAAATGCAGGTTGACTCTAATGGATGCAGTACAGATGCCAAGAATTTATTCTGATGTAATGCTAAAGTGATGAGAGTGTTAAAGGAAATTTGGTATGACTTATGGCATTTCATTGGACTGCTGGTTAAGTATGATGTCTGGAAGAAGCTGAAGTCAAAGATAATCAGTTTTTGCATGAACATAAAGTCACCATGACACCAGTTAAACAACAGGTAAGAAAAATTTGAGATAAGGTGAAAAATACTGTTTGACAGATAAACTACATTGAACAGCATCTGGTTTCTATGGGAGATAAAAGTTGTAGAAAAATGTCGAAACTGATTGTAGTGTTGGAAGAAAAGTGATAGCTTTACATGATTTGTTAAAAATGAAGATGATACAGTGGACATGTTTTACAGCCTTTTTTGGGGTGTACATTTACCACTGACCCTAAATGAAAGGAAATACAGGAAACCTAGAGTTATTTTGTTATAATTTTGTAACATGATGTATAAAATAACAGGTTTTATGGACAGTTAAGAAACTGGAAAATTAATTATTGTGGCCAAGTGACATGTTTATGGAGATTATTATTTAGAGGCGACATTTCAACAAGGACTTCAGGTTGTTGTGGGTACAAAGTAGTGTAAAAGGTGGAATCCTAAATATAGACTAACTTTTTTTGCTGTATTGAGGGTTTACTGAAAGGTTGTAAATATTCCTCAGAGCAGAGGATGTGATGATTAGGTTAAGAAAATTGCCTATGTGTTTGCTTGTAGGCTCATAGAGATGGACTGCCATTATAGAAGTACTTTTAATCTTGAGATTTTGGGTGATCATTGGAAGTAGAAAATGTGTGGAAGGAACAATAGGAGTTGAAAAAAAAACTGATATTGTTTCTGTGTACTGCAACAGGGCCATTATGGCTCAAAAGTGAACTCTGTTATCCCCACTTACCATCCATATCTACCCAATAAAATTACATAATTTTAAAATCCATAGCATCCACTTACTCAGCTATCCCCTCCCTTTGTTCAACATTCTATTCATGCAGCAATAAGTAATAACCTTAAACTAGAATGGTATCTCCATCTTCCCTACTATAATATACTAATCCTAAATATTCTTCTATTATTTCTTCCGACTGCACTTACACGCTTATCCTCTCCACAGTACCTACCTGAAGGTACTTGGTAAACCTTCCTCTACCTCAATTAACTGCCAAACTATGTAGCACTATCTTCATAACCCCCACGCTTTTTACACCTTCCTGCATCTACCTAGTCAAAACAAACATATCAACCCCAGTCACAATTCTAACCACAAGTCAATCAACCTATCAAAACCTAAATATAAGTGGCTATACATACAACAACCTCATCTACTAAAATTTCAACCCTCAGGTGAAATTCATTCCAACCCAGGACCCCATTCACATATCCCCTTCCTTTCACAATCAGTCCCACACCCATTATATTCAAAAGGCCTTCTCTACTTTGATATCAACCAAAGAAGTATTTGTAACAGATTGTCAGAAGTACATACCTGGATCTCCCAGCATCTACCTGACATAATCATTATTCCAGAAACATGGCTAAAGCAGGAAATTCATCATGAAGAGGTGGTTCTCTTAGGCTATAGCATCCTTAGACTAATGAGGGGAAAAAGCAGGTGGGGTTGCATTATATATAAACAAACACATGACCTCTCATTTCATCCAACTACCCCCCCCCCCCCATAAGAATGGCTGAAATCATGACGGCTGCTCTGAAAATAAACAATCATAAAAGCAGAACTATTGTAGAAGCATATATCCCCCTTGGAAATAACAGTGACACAACTGAGTAACTTCTCTCCTTGGTTTCTTCATCTACCTGTCAAGAAAGCATCATAATAGGAAATTTTAATATTGATTGGCTAACAGTAAAAAAATATATCGTCCAACAAAAACATTAACATCTATAGATTTACTCAACTTACAATTACCTCAACAATCTACAAGAGAAGCAATAGATAAAGCACCCTGGACTAGGTACTAAAAATTACTTCCAGTGGCTCCATACCAGGCAATCTAAGTGACCACATACATACCTGTATTGTAAGCGATTGCCCATTCACTCCAAAAGCACACTACATCAATCAATCAATCTCACAATACAACTAACTTTGATAAAGATACCTTCACCAGTACCTTAAAAATCAGTTAATTGGCAACTACTAAAACAACCTTCACTAGATAAAGCTGCATTCTTCTTCAACAGCACTTTCCTAGATATACTAAGCAACCATGCTCCTGTTAGAAATATGAGTTAAATTCAGCCCAGTTCCTTGGTTAATAAAACAAACAAAGCTACTAATGACAAATAGAGGCAAAGCCTATAGTCACTGGAATCAAAACAAAATAAAAATGACTCCAATCTCCAGATTTACAGACAGCTTAGAAATCAAGCCAAAAATAAAATCAAATGAGATAAAAGATCTCACTGCATCAGTCAACAAAATGCAGGTTATACTAACCCTAAAATGTTGTGGTCGTCAATAAACAAACTCATTCACCTTGGATGTACAGCACAACCAACTCCCACAACAACCAACTTCACAGGATGTATAGCTATCCAATTCAACACTTTCTTCATTCAAACAGTTGCCTCACTCTTAACAACTACCTCTATACTTATGCAGGAGTCTATTCAAAAAACAAATATAATATTGATCAAACCTATACAAACCTGTTTCATCAGAAAACTTCTCCGCAAACTTAAACCTGATACTGTCTCCCCAGATAACCTGCATTTTGCCACTTCACAAAGATGGGCACTCTACAGACTTCACCAGCTGTCAGCTCATTGCTATCCTCTCCCCCTAGCCAAAATCATACAGAAATGCACCCATCACCAACTACTGAAAATCTATACTGGAAAATAATTTACTTTCTCCTACCCAGCACACACACAAACACAGTACCAACACTGCACTCCTTAATTTCTGTACTTATATCAAGCAGCACTGTAACAGTGACAAATTAGTATCAACAGTATTCCTTAATATGTCAAAAGCCTTTGATACAGTGTTTTGTCCTAAACTTCTTGATAGACTATTCTCCCATGAACTTGACAGTCCTTCCCTGTCATGGTTCTCCAGTTACTTATCTGACAGACACTAGGCAGTCACATGAACCACTGGCATCTCCTCCTTCCTGTATCTGTGGGGATTCCACAAGACTATTTAATACTTTCATTAATGACCTAAACAAATCAACCAAAGTGCATCTGTTGTACAGTATGCAGATGATTCATCACTCATCTGTTCAGCTAAAACTATTGAAAATTATAGCAACTAACACAGGAATCCTCCCTCTTTGTAATGGTTTGGCTCTATAAATCCTAGCATCTATTGAATCCAAAAAAATACAAACTTGCCCTCTTTACTCCTAAAACATTCCAAGAGAGCAAACCTAGCTTCACCATATTCTCTTCTGATAACATCACAATTGAAATTATTTCACGCGCTAAGTTGTTAAAAGCAGTAATTGATGAAAATTTGAAATCTGATCATCATATAAAAGAAACAGAAAGCACATCAAAAACTTGGTCTCCTCTACAGAATTAACCATTTTTTAACTGAAGAAGCAAAAGTAAATATAGGTAATGCATACCAACTTCCAACCCTTCTGTACAGGGCCCCCTTACTTATCAGTCAATAAACTGCCAAACTGAACATACTAGAATGGTGCTATAACAAAATTGCAAATTTCGCAAAAAACTACCACAGAAGACTAACCATTGCTTAGCCCTAAAAAAGCTCCTCTGGTTAGAACTCCCTCACTGCTTGTCTTACTCCCAGCTAAATATGTGATATAGTCTAACCCACAACCCTGAAAATAACTAAGTTTAGCCAGTATTCTTTCTTGGTATATTCAAAATAGAACCCTACGATTAAGGGATAAAGACTTACTAAGTAAGTCCAAATTTACTAACTCAGCAGGAGACTGTTTATTCTCATGTCATGTCTCAAAAATGTGGAATGCCATTCCATTCCCTATAAGATTAGACCGCAAAAATCCTTTAAAAAGTCCTAAAAATGCATTTAATGGATAATTGAACTTGAACTTCCTTCATCCCTGGCTACAGTACTGATTCTTCTCACTTAATCCAGTATTGACGACTCCACAGTTTTTCTTTTCTTTTAACCCTAGCTGATATTCTAGCTTTCTCTCTCTCATTCGTACATCTTCTCCTCTGGCTATTTCATATCCATGCTCCTAACTATCTTATTCTGTTTGTGGTCTATAATGTTTCTCAATTCACTATGTAAGGTTTACTCATATTGTTAGAGGTACATTTTGCTGAATGTGTGCTGCTCATATGAGTTTAGAAATTGCTGAATTGTCTGCTTATTTTCTGCTGTTCAACTGTTTCAAAATTGTATTGTAAAATCTTATTTATTGTTTTGTAAATTCATGTAGAGCTTTTCTCCTCAGGCCTCAGCTGAAAGGAGGCTCTGCCCAGTCTGATCATCCCAGTAAACAAATGTAAATAAATAAAGAATAAAATAAACATTTCTGTTTGAATACGCATGGATAGGTAAAAATGTGGGTATGCCTACAGTGAATCATATTAGGATGAAAGACCCTTACAAGTGGGTATGCTAAAAATGGCTGGAGTAACAAACTGCAGATCATGTTTAAAAATGTAGGAAGGTGTTGCATGTCTTGTGTATTCAAATGAGACACGGAGGCATGGAATGTGTTCAAGTAATTTATTATACAAACACCTCAGGAGCTGTAACTTGTACATATACTTTGAACTTGATATGCTTACTTACTGACACATTAGTTATAACACACTCACATGTGCATCTCCATTCAAACTTACATTCATACTGAGAAAAAAAAACGTTGGTGGCACACAGCAGGTACGTTAGCAAAAGTACATTTAATATAATAGAACACAGAGAAAGTAAGCGCTTTCGCGGACAACTCCCACTTCATCAGACTAACATTAAACAGGTTTAACAAAACATTTTAAATAGACTCATAGATCACATAGCAACCAGTAAAAACAAGACATAAAAGCATGTGGATATTTACAATTTTACATTGTTGATTGCAGTATCCAGGTGAAGATTTTTTTTTTTTTTTTACATTCATACTGGCTGACTACACAAAATGGCACTGATCTTGCATGTGCTCAGTAACTTATATGCACATGCTATTTAGATACAGTGGCTGACTAGGTTCAATACACACACTTATCTACGTCCTCCCTCTTTAATTTTGTTCAACATTGCAAATACAAGAATAAAGACATATTTAAGATCTAGACATTGTTTCAACATTTCAACAAAACATAACTGACTTCAAGTCCAAGTCACTGCATATTTAAGATTCAGTTTGCAAATTCTACCCGATCTGGTTACATAGAAATTCTGAATGGGTTTAGCAACAGGAGCAGTTTCTGGGGACTCTTTCAAAACTGGAACATCAGAGTTTACATGAAAGTTGTTAGAAGAAAGCACACTGTCCTTTTGAATTTGAATAGTTGATGAGTCACTCTTGGAATTAGTCACTGGCACAGGTAATCTGCTGCATCACTTTAGACTTGCAAAGCCTTTTGAAATGATTCCACTTTTTACATTTATGACACTGCTGACCAAAAGCTAAACACTTTCCCATTTAGGTTCATGACTGCCTCCACAATTGCAACAGTTAACAATGAGGTTGGGTGTGGCACCCTTCAGTTTATATTTCTTTTTCATCTTAATTTTCTGCTGCACACTAGACTAGCAGATATTGCAAACATGCTTTTCTCATTCATTAGCATATTTGTATGGTTTTCTGTAATCTCATATATTTGGCAAATCTCAATGGCTTTGCTGAATGTTAATTCACTATTTTGAAGCAAAATCTTTCTCATTGTATCATTATTAACACCACATACAAGATGGTCTTTTATCAACTCATCTCTTAGATCACCAGATCTGCATGCTTTTGCCTTATTTCTTAAGTCAGTAATATATGTTGCAATAGTTTCACCAGGCTTTTGATTTCTAATGTAAAATTTGTGCTTTTCCATTGTAATATTTGTTTGAGGCTTGCATGTTTCTCCAAATTTATGTTTTAAGTACTCAGGGTCTTCCCGCGTTTCAGCCTGTATCACAATATGGTGGTTCTCCCCCGCTCCTGCATACATGGCAAGTGCATACAGAAATTAATGTTCTCACTCAATGGCCTCAGAGCCAGCTAAACTGAGAAGTATAAATGCTTTTGTACATGCGTCTTTATCAGCAAATGCAGCCTGTATGAAAATATGATATTCTTGCTCAAACACTCACCAATTCTCAGCAATATTATTGTTAAATAACAGAGGTTCAGGTCTGCAAAATCCCTCTGCCATAACAACAAACTGCTTTTAAACATAAGTATAGACCTGGAACTTATAATTTTATTCAAATGCACAGCATCTCTTCAAAAATGCTTTATTTTAACACTTGAAATATCTTGAACACTCTGGACACTTTGGACACTTGAAAAGTCTTAGTTACTGTGAAAAAAGTTGCACATTGCGAAAAAATTCAGGCAATTTAACCTTTTCGAACATTTCAAATACTTTGGAGATTATTTCAAACACTTTAATCATTATGTTGCTATTTCAGACATTTTGAAGAACTCGGACATTATTGTAAACACTATGTCTGGTAACTGAAAATTATTTGAAACAGTTTTAGTACCTTCGAATAACCGCGGACCTGTTTGTGAGTTCACTCATAGGTATTACTATACTTCTAACTACGTGCCTCATGTTTTTTGAGCTGCTTCAGCTTTGGATCCCAATATGACACGATGTGACATGTCTTGTGTATTCAAATGAGACAGTGAGGCAACGAATGCTTTCAAGTCATTTATTATACAAACACACATCAGGAGCATTAAGTTTTTTATATATATATATATATATATATATATATATATATATATATATATATATATATATACTTCAAACTTCATATGCTTACTGACTGACTCATTATTTCTAACACACTGACATGTGCATCTGACTGACTACACAAAATGGCACTATTCTCGCACATGCTCAGTAACTTATATGCATGTACTATCAATCTACAGTGGCTGACTAGGTAGATCTACAGAAGGGACTTTAGAAAGAAAGACGATTATGGAAGGAGTAGTGTAGTATTGTCATAGGCAAAAAGTCAGACATGAAAGCCTGTACGCTAAGAGGGAAAATGAAAAGGATGCAGTGGCACTAATGATTTAAAAATAGGAGTTTAGATTTATAAGCAGATCTAGGATACAAGATGGTTATTAGGAAAAATCCAAATTTATGTTTGGAATTATTCATTAAGTGATCAAAATAGGAAATTAAGAAATTATATGGATAAGTAGATGAATGGAATGATTACTTGATTACAGTGTTGTTGAGTAAGATGCAGACAGCTTACTTGTTATACATTTAGATTTGTTTTAGTGGTAAGGAAATTAATGTATAAAATAATCATAATACCATTTCCCATTTTATAGTCTAATGTATTAATAGAGAATGCCCTTAGGACAGACTGTTGCATATCTTAAAGTGACTGTATAAATTACAAATTTCCCATGGTAGAAAGAATTATTTTTATACCAAGATTATGACTGAGATTCAGAAACATCTTCCACATTGCAGTAGCTGACTGTGTATGACAAGCAGCTGTGTACAGGGTGTATATGATTCAGAGATGCACTGATCATGAGCATAGGAGGCCAGGCAGCATTGCTGCTTGCAGTATGTGCTAAAGGAGGTATGATTAGATGGCAGTGGGGAAAAGTACTAAAATGAGTGGCTCTGTGTATACATATGAGTCAAAAGAAGATGGCAGAATAATTCAGCAAAACTTAAAGAGGTAGGCATGATGTGTGATCAGCAGTGTTAATGTCCTCAGTGAAATCCCAGTGTACATGCAGGGCAGCAACAGAAATATGTTAGTTGTCAGAGCTTTAGTCAACTTACATATGCAAAAGAGTATTAGTGTCGTTAGTAGCCATGGTGGTACATGTCATCCAGTTCCACTTAATATTTCATGGCCTTCACAACACTGACATTGTAGACCAGTACTGTGTGGATATCAACACCATACAGGAACTGGCTGACATGTGTCAGCCTTATTTGAAGACTCATGGGAGTTTTAGATTACCTGTTTCAGTCAATACTAAGATATGTGGGGTTTCACATATATTAGAAATAGGGATCTTTCAGCGACCAACAGGACACAGTGGGGGGTGTCTCAGGTATCTGCCTCAAGAATACTCCATCAGTTTCATGTTGCTATGCTGCAGCATATGGGAGAGCATATATGGTTCCCACATACCACAGAAGAGAGAGACAGCACTAGGCAGGATTTCTGTAAGGTTGCTGAGGGCCATAAACTGCATTCAAATTGAAATAAAGAACGAAACTGGTGAACTTGGAAGAAGGCATGTCAACAGTAAACATTATCACTCCATCAACTTTCTAGTGGTCTGTAATGCACAGGGTATTATCTACAATCTGTCTGTAGGCCAACCAGGTAGTTACCATGACTCCTACATATGTCACATGTATGACCTTTATCAATAGTTTCTGAGGGTCATTTTTTCCCAGAGGCATCTTATTAGTAATGCCAAATATGCCCAGGAACACTGGTTGATGATACCTATGCAAAATTCCGAGAGTGTGGAAGACAGTGGATGCAACTACACCCTACCTCAAACACAAGTCATAGTGTTGCATGTATTTGGATTGCTGAAGGCATAGTTTTGCCATCTGGATGTATCTAGTGGTGCTCTGTAGTATGGCCCTTCCATAATTTGTGAAATGTTACACATCATGATAATGAGAAAACAGTTGCAGCAGAAAGGTTGTATGCAGGTGAAACATATACCAGCACACCAGGCACTGGTAGGTTATTCAGATGAGGAGCTAGTAAAGAATCCAGTAGCAGGGGATAAACATTCTAGATGGAGGCAGGTACACTATCCTTTGGCACTGGCAAAGGGGCAGCAGCAGGCACATAGCTTTGACTCATAATAAAGCATGTACACTACAGTAATATGTCATGAATGCAAAAGCAATACCAGACTGTTCTTACCCATGTATAGGTTGGCCACTCTGTGTATCAGACATAGGCGACTCTAGTAGCAAAGTACTGAGCAGAGTGAAATTATCATCAGCTGCACAGGAGGGGGTGGGAATATGCATTTGTAATGTCTTCTACAGAGAAATGTGGAAAATAATGGTGTATACTATGTTTCAGATATGGGACTAGAGGGGACTACTTCAAAAAGTTTTGTGAGAGGCCACTGTTACTGTGTATGCATGTGCATGTCAGAGTATCTATCTAGCTATCTGTCTATCTTTCTGTCGCTGGCAGCTGTAGTGGTGTACATGTTGGTATACTGGGACAGTGCCTCAGCAGTGGTTGCAGTACAGACGACTGATGCACCAGGCAAGTTCAGATCATGCATTGAAGATATGTGGGCATCCCATCCATGGGAAATGCCTTTTCCAGAAGTGTAACAGGTAGTAACATGACCTTGGCTAAATGTAGGTGGGCTGCATGACCATAGTTAATGTCTCATACCATATGTGGTACTGACATGAGTACCACATCATTGAGGATGCCCTCCTGCCCATACCTACCTCCACACTCAATGTCACTGTGGAAGTAGTGGTGCTGTGTGATTGTGACCTTGGCCTTCTATGTCCACAATGGCCACTTTCATTAGAGGCAGAGGTGGAACAGCTCTGTGAAGCACACTTGGCATGTGACCTTGGAGCCTGTGAGAACCTGCCATGTGCCAGCAGCACAAATGTCACATATATGGGACATGTAGTCCCATAGATCATCATGCACACACTGAAGTACCCATATCATCAACACAAATACTGAGATGTTGCTAGTCTGTGCTCCCATTATGGCTATGCACATTGTCTGGGTTGTAAACATTGACACACAGCTAATTCTGTGGCTGGATGTACCCATGCCATCTATGGTCACCCGTACACACATCCAGCTATCATTCCCATGTCCAATGGAGCTTGTAGCAGACATCAATGGTTGGTCCAAATGGATGACACATTGTCCTAACTGTAATGTGTCCGTACCAACCTGTAATTATGTGTTGAGTTTGTGTGCGTTTGTGTGTGTGTGTGTGTGTGTGTGTGTGTGTGTGTGTGTGTGTGTGTGTGTGTGTGTGTGTGTGTGTGTGTGTGTGTGTGTGTGTGTGTGTGTGTGTGTGTGTGTGTGTGTGTGTGTGTGTGAGAGTCTTTATCATGGCTGGTATTCACAAACACAGAAACTGCCCATAGTCTGGATATGGTCTGCACACTCTGGCTCCACCACTGACACTCTACTCTCTGACCATTACTGTTGTTCACTGCCACCTTAGTCTGACCTTTCTCCAGTATCAAGCAGAGGAAGTTCCATGGTTCTGGAGCTGTAAACCACATAATTTGTGAAGACACCAAAGCATAATACCCAGTATAAGTATAACTCATCACCTCCTTTATACATTCTTCTCAGACCTGATCCAGCTGCTATGGCTTTAGTTAATCCTACTGCTGCCAAACATTTGGCTAATTCCAATCCTACTCTTTCTGACAAGGATGAAAAGATTATTCATAAGTATAGTAAAAAAGTGTATGCTTTTACAAATTTGATTTTCAGAATTTTTAATTGTCAGGCTCGTATGTTAAAATTCAGTCTGAATAATTGTGAAAATATGAGAAAGTTTCTTCTTTTGAGGAAAAATCTATTTTAAATAATTTCTTCCAGTTCATAGGTCACAGCTCATTGCTTACTGTGTGTATATGACTCAGTTGATACTTCTTCCAAGACTGTGGCCACTGGTATTGTTTTGAGAAGTTTTGACTGGCTGTATTCTCAGAACCTCTCAAATGGAGTGAAAAATGTGATTTAAAATTCTCCTTTGGATAAAGATGTAGTTTATGGTTTCTGTGTTGCGCAAGTTATCAAAAAGAGTGATGAAATGGGCAAGTTGATTCAGGGAAACTCTAAGATTTATCAGCCATTATTTTCCAAAATTTCTAAAGAATTCTGTAACCCTTCAGAAAAAAAAATAATAAACAGTCTCACCAAAATGTGGGTAAATAGATGTTTAAGAAAAAATGCAGGGGAGCTCCAAAAAGTATTCAGGAGCACACAAAACCAAGGACACTCCAAGTCAGAATGATTATTTAAGAGATCTTGTTCCCCTGCCCATCCTGGCAGTCCCTTTTCCCATCCTTCTTTTCTTTTTAGCAACACAGAATTTCAGACAAATGGGTTCTGTAGATCATTTATCATGATTACAGATGGCAGCGGGAGGAAAAACCTTTCCAGCAAGCAATTCCTCTACCAATAAACCAAATTCCTCTATTCTCCCTGTCCTTCAACACATGCTATTTCCAGGAGTGATAGAACCACTTCCTCCTTAAGGATGTCTTTAGTGAGAAAGAAATAAGATGTTTGGAAACCATTTCTGGGTCTTGCTTTCCTAAACCTGTTTGTGATAGTGCCCAAGGTCAAATACTGTCACTTCACAACCTGTTACCTCTTCTTCCTCATTGAAACTTTCCTGGTAACACTAGATTTAAGAGATGCAAATCATCACATCCCTATTCATCCTAATTTCAGACATTTCTTAAGGTTTTGTGTGTATGGATCATATTATCAGTTCTGTGCCTTATGCTTTGGACTATCCACTGCACCAACAGTGTTCACAAAGTGTCTGGCTCCATTTATAGCTCACTGTGGTATTTTTTATCTTTACAGAGTATTCTTCAAAGTGTTCAGAATCTTGGGTCAGAGATCTCTTACATAAGCTGAGATTCCAAGAAAACATTTTTGACTCATTCAGATGCAGTTGTGTTCCTGTGATGTCTGCTAGACACCTTACTTCTAGCAGTGTTTCTTCCATAGGGAAAATGTATCTATATCTAGATCTATTTGTAAGGTTTTCCACTCAGGCTCCGGTAACTGTGAGGGGAATACCTCAGGATTTTGGGTCTCATAGCATCTATAATTGTCATGATACCCATGACAAGACTCCACATGAAAGATATAGTGGTATCTGAAGACTTTTTGGTCCCAGCATTAACATCTTTTGTCTTTTCAAATCCAAGTGCTGGGGTTTGGCAGAAAAGAAATCACTTGGTGGAAAATGCAAATTTCCCTAAACCCAGGCCACTGCTTCTCCCTCCCTGTTCTAAAGTAGTCAGTGACCACAGGCACTTTGGTCTTTCCTTCAGGAGCAGTTTCAGGAGGGATAAAAGTGCAAGCTGTGTGGGACAAAAAGGACAGACACAAGCACATAAATATAAAAGAAATGCTTGCCCTGATCAAGGCACTCAACTCTCTGAATCATCTTTGGTCCCTTTGACCTCTTCAGGTTGTTACAGACAATACCACAGTCATGTGGTACATCAACAAGCAAGGGAGAGCCATGTTGTACCCAATTTGCAGACTTACCATGTTAGCTTAGGATATAGCTCTACAGCACAATTTCATTCTGCAGGCATCTTACATTCCATTAGAGGAAAACTGTGTGGCAGACAAGCTGAGAAGGACAAGGGTAGACCCTCATGAATGGAAACTAGATCAGGAGATCTTTCAAGATTTGATCCACCTGTGGGGAGTTCCTCAAGCAGACCTATCTGCCTCCTGTCTGAACAATTATCTGGAAAAAATCTGTTCCAGGACTCCATAAAAGAAATCCTGGGAGACAAATGCCCTTTCCTTTCCTTGGACATGAATGTTTCTGTATGCTTTTCCTCCCATTTTCACTGATATTCACAGTACTTCTGAAGATTCTGAAAGAATCTCCCAAAATCATTGTGGTGACTCCCTTCTGACCCAGGCCAACAGTGGTTCTCCCTTCTTTTTGAAATGACCAGGGGGAATCACCACAAGCTTCCTCAAAGAATGGATCTACCCACACAAGATTAAGGTTGTTTGAAACAGAAATAAAGAAATGGAGTGAGACCGAATGGCTGACCATATCAAAACATTTAGCTAGATCAGTAAAACAGTACCAATGAGATAACCTCTCTCCATTCCCAAAAGATCTGGTCCAGTAGAAACCAGGTATCTTAAAGCCATGCTGTCCCATACAAAAAATACATTTTATTTACATATATTCCTGAATCTGAATAGCCACATCATTTTCAAATAACTTTGCAAAGGCAGAAAGTAACAATACAGGTCTAAACTGAGAGACTGTGCAGGTTGTAGGCATTTTGAGGACAGAAGTTGCAATAGCTTCCTTTGGGAATATGGGGCTGACATGGAGACAGACTGAAAAGGTGAGTTGTAATTGCACATGTTTTTAGGATTTAAAAATGCCTGATACCTCTACTAGGGAATCCTGAAAGTAAGATGTATCTTGACTTTTTCAATTTATTTTATTTATTCAATTTTTGATGACTAGAATGTCCAGCTGGGTTTCATTGGAGGTCCAGAAAGCAAAGCTCGTATATAAAATATGTATAAGAAAAACTCCACATAACACATTACAGGCCATCAGGTTAAACATATACCCAAGCAAGATTTTTACCACATATTTAAACATATTAAAACAATTTGTTTTGTTAACAGGAAGAAAAATAAGCAGCAGAGTTGTAAGTCAGCTAATAACATATGTTGTAGTAAGGTCATAAGTACGTTGTAGAAGAGATTAATATCATTCTTGATACATTTTGGCTGTAACATAAATCAAAATACATACAAATAGCATAAGTATATATTAAAGTAACACTGATATAAACTGATGGTATATGTAATATATATAATATACAAGTAGCAATGGATTCATAGGTTCATAGGTTGGTACTAGGCTATCAGCCCTAGGGCCTATACAAGCCTAGCCATAACAATTCTCTGGCTATTTCTTCCCACACTATTTACTTCCCTGGACCTCTGTCTAGAAGGGCGACTGACGTGATTGCTTAACAGAATTATATACATGTGGACTGAAATGACTGTTATTATAGAGTAGTAAATACTTGTAAGGGTATATTCATTGTGTTGCTAATAAAATGCCATAAATGGAAATACTGAATTGACTGAAATTTTAAGTGATATGTTCAAATTAGATGAGCTTGCAGAAGCAGCCTAAGATATGGGAGAACTGTGTACCAGTTAAAATGTGCCTTGTCAGTGTAAGGGTTGATCAAGGATTATTTGAAGGTATGAATAACAGGTAGTTTCATGTGGGACCCACACAATTCTTGAACAGGGAATCACTGTATAAAGTCTCACTCCTTGTTGTTTTATTAAGCGGTTTCTCAGCAAAGTGGAGGTTCTAAAGGGATGGTACTGTTCTATAAATTCTGCTAACAGTTGTGACACATGGGTGAGAATGAATTTATAGAATTTATTTAGTAAGAAATAATTGAGTTTTTGCTTAAAATATGAAGGATAGTAAGAGCTTATAGTGAGATCTTAAGATGAACTACAATGAATTTGGCAGATTTATTTTTTATTTATTTATTTTATTTTACATTTGTTTATCGGGGAAAGTCCGACTGGAACAAGGTCCAATTACAGCGGAGGCCCGGAGAGAAAAGCTCCATAACATAACAGTGCAAATACAACAAATGACAAAAATATTTCTGTACAGAGGCATATATACAATCAAGCTCCATGTCTTTATATGACAACACATAATCCATGAATGACAGAAAATTTCTATACAGTGGCATATATACAATGAAGGAGATTTTTCGCACCTTAGTTTGATTTGAGCAAGCTTGGTATATAGACAGCAAAACTTTGAATTCCCTATTGGTAGTACAAAGCATAAAAATGAAGGAATGGAATCTGGAAAATAATGCTATTCGGGAGATATGTCATAGCGTGAGAAGTAGTTTGTAGGACAGTAGTTCCTGATAGGGAGTATTTGAGTAGTACAGAATAGCTGAGGCAAGCAGCGAGGAGATGAGGTGTGGCAAGTTAGGAGGAGAGCAGAAAAGATTTTATGTGATACAGGGACAGAGCCATGATTGCAAGAGGTGTGACTTTAGTGATGCCTTGAAAAGTGAGATGGATGATGCAGAGGTGATACTTTGGGGGAGGTTATTCCATTCCCTAGCAATGGTGTGGGAGAACAGACTTTTCCCTGCAGTGTTATTGGCTTTGGTTATGCAGAGCAGGGTTTTGTTGGATGAGCATAGAGGGCAATTTGCAGAATATTGGTTTAGAAGTTGGTTTAGGGTTGGGGTTTTCTGAGGGTTCCTTATTATGTTGAAGGTGAGGACTAATTGGTGATAGCTAATTAGCTGAGGGAGTTCTAACCACTGTAGTTGCTTCAGGGCAAGACAATGATGACTTCTAAAAGTGGAGTTGTTAGCAAATTTTGCAATTTTATTGTAACATGACTCTAGTTTGTTTAGGTCTGTTTTCCTGATATGAATTAAGATTGGTGATGCATACATTAGGGTAGACAAGAGGTGGGTTTGGGCTAAGGAGATTCTAGCTTTATCCAATAGAAACTGTTTGTGTTTGTATAGTGTTCCTAGTTTCTTATGTACCTTTGTGATGGTTTGTGAGATATGGACATTAAAGTTTAGACTGTTATCTATTTCAGCCCCGAGCAGTTTAGTGTGAAGGGAGGGGGAGATTGTGGTCCCATTTTTGGAGGTGATAGCGAAGGTTGGAGGTGTGGATTTGGATTTATTAGGTTCATAAGTTCATAGGTAGGTACTAGGCTATCTGCCAAAAGGCATTTATAAGCCTAGCCAGAATGTGTTGACTTTTGCCGCCCCATTAGATTAGTTCCCTGTGGCTCTGTCCAGCAGAACCACTGAAGTGATCCCAGGGGTACACCTTCTGTTTCCCATCCACTCATCAAGGTTTCTCTCGAAGAGTGTTAGCGAGGAGCTCTGCCTAATGTAGATTGGAATCTTGTTCCAAAGCATGGGAAGTCTCTGTGACAGGCATCTATCCCTCCAGCACGTCCTATTTATTTTTGTGGTGAGGTTTAGATCCCTAGAGCGTGTGGCTCAAGGGGGTAAGGTTTTCTTTAGGTGGAGCATGTCCATCATTTCTGGGTTGGACATGGCCTTGTATGTCAGGCAGAGATCACCTTTGAGCAGACGGTTTGCAACCAAGTACAGCTGGAGTTTCTTCAGTCGAGCTGCATAGGGCATCTGTTTGAGGCCAGTGATCCTCTTGGTAAGGTACTTCTGTGGTCTTTCCAGCTGTTGAAGTTGTCTTGTAAGGTACATCTCAAATGGGGCGTTGTACTCTAAGATGGGTCTGATTAATGATTAGTAGTGGGGCACAATGACCTCTTTTGATCTGGATGTGAACCCTTTTGTAATTAGGTGGGCCACATTGAAGGATTTTCTAACCACTTTGGCACTGTGATTAACAAAGGAGAGATTACTATCTACTTGGGTCCCCAGATCCCTTATTACGTCTTCCATATTTAGGGGACTACCACCTATGTGGTAGTTTGTGGGTACTTTGTTTTTTCCAAAGGGGATGACTATGCACTTTTTGGCATTTAGCTTGGGGCCATGATTTTGACACCAGGTATCCGTCTCAGTGAGACCCTTTTGGAGGATGTCTGTGTCAGCCGGAGAGTCAGTTATAGCCCCTAGTTTGCAGCCATCTGCGAACTTGGTCAGCCAGAGTCCTCCTTTGCTTGCCTGTACCTCTGAGAAGTATATGCCGAACAGGAGGGGTCCTAGGACTGAGCGCTGGGGAACGCCACTTGTAACTGAATTAGAGTCATACCTAGCTCCCACAACTCTCAATATGTGGGTTCTGTCCATGAGCCAGTTGGCAACCCATCTTGTGACGTAGGGGTTTATGTTCAGGCTAGTGAGCTTGTCTATAATGCGAAAAGCAGAAACCTGATGTCACCGCAATGAAGTTAAAGTACTGAGCGGTTGCTGTTTAACCAACTTTCCAAATCCACAGTTCAAAGAAATTAAAAAGTAAAACCCTTCTTTTTTGTGATAAATATAATTGAAGGTAGGCTTCCAAGCGGGTCACAGCCACGCTTCATCAGACAAATAAAGATTCTACAATACAGTGCTTATATACTACATAAGTTATATAAATTAAAACCAAGCCCTATATAATTAGGAACCTCATTAACCATTTAAAGCAGCAATGCTTAGCTTCCAAGATCAACTGACAAACTATCGGAAGCAATGCTTTCATGAATGATGAAAACAAATTCTAAAATAATAAATCTTGAACATAACTCATGTTACAGTTTATGAATTAAAAGTGTAAATATATGTATATATTATGAGTTAAACAAACAAACAATCATAGAACTTAATGTAGTTCAACTATAACTCTGTACTTAGGTGAAATGAATAAAACAATGAGAACACTCGCAACTGAAAGTTGACAGGTGAATGCATCTAAACAAACGAGTAAACATTTAAACATTTAGGGAACTTGGTGCAGTTCAACAGTTAATCCATGTTTAGACAAAAGGCAAACATCAAAATGCTAATGGAAATAATGCTGGGTGAGCATTTTATTTAAAATGTACACTAAATTGTATAAATAATGAGTTAGACAAACTATCATGGAACTTGATGTAATTCAACTATGACTCTGTATTTAGGTGAAATAAATGAAAACAATGAGAACACTGCGCAACTGAAAGTTAACAGGTATAGCCCTAAAAGGACTTTGCAACTAAACAAACATGTAAACATTTAAAGAACTTAGTTTAGTTCAACAGTTAGTCCATGTTTAGAAAAAGGCAACAAAAACTTTATGCATTGAAATGCTAATAAATATAATACTGGATTCATTTAACATAAATTATTTAGAATAAATTATTTAAAAATGTACACCAGATTACTATAAAGCATTTCTAAAAATATTTGCACTTAAAGCACCATTATAAGTACATAGTTAATGTGAGTTCTATCGATGTCTTTTTAAAAACAAATAAAATCATTTAAAAAGTTTTGCATACTTGATTAAGTCTTGCTATAAAAATATGTTGTTAAAACATCAAAAGATACAACTCGGAGCTCAAACCAAGTGACATGTAACTTTGCAGAGTCTAATGAAATTTGCTAATGACTTGAAGCACAAATAACAATGAGGTTGAAAAATATATAGCAATGCTAAAAAGTGCTGAAAAATGAAACCATACAGTTAAAAGTACATAAATAAATAAATCTTGAATAAAATTAATTATGGTTAGAATTTATATAGATCTATTTAGGTAAAAATAGTGTGATTTAATTTAATATAACATAGATCCAGGAATATAAATATGTGTTAGAACATATAAGTATTAAATATAAACTTAGCTGAATATACTAATTGCCTATAAGGTACAAAACATATGAATTATAAAAAACATATATATAAATTTAAATTTGTAGAATGACATGTGAAGGGTACCTAATTTTAAGCCAATATTATTATAAAAATATTGTTATAAAAATATATTAGGTTATTTAACTTATATCATAATTTTAAGGACATTTATTAATAGTAAATGTATATATGTAATAATTGTACAATAATGTTAGCGTTTCCTATTATTTAAAATGGATTTAATGGAAACTGAGGTAGCTTGTCTATAATACCAGAATGGGGAATGGTGTCGAAGGCCTTTGCAAGGTCTAGGTAGGCTGTATGTACCACCTTTCCCTCGCCTATAGCCTTGGAAACTGTCTCAAAGAAGTCCACCAGGTTTAGGAGCCATGCTCTGCCCTTAACAAAGCCGAACTGGGTAGGGTCCAGTGTTTGGAGGTTCCCGATGTCTCTGTTAATGAGTTCCATGATGATGCGCTCCATAGCCTTGCAGACCAAGCTAGTCAGGCTTTTAGGGTAATAGTTCCCGGGGTCTGTTGTGGCTCCACCTTTGTGGAGCAGAATAGCCATTGCTGTGCACCACTCTATGGGTATGTAGCCTGTGGAGAGGCTGAGTTTGAACAGTGTGTTTAGGTGAGGGGTTAGTTTGTCTTTGAGCTCGTGTAGGATGCAGCCTGGGACACTGTCCGGACCCACTGATGCTGTGTTTTTGGCTTAGGACAGGGCTGTTTTAACCTGAGTGTCTGTGATTTCAGGGGCTGTACATTCTTCTGGTATGGTTATGGGCCCTTTTGGGGGTGAGAGGGGGGTGAAGTTTGCACTGAACCTGTCTGCCAGGATGTTGGCGATATCGGTCGGTTCAGTGTATTTTGTGCCATTCTGCACTAACTCTAAGCAGATCTGACCATTGCCACTTAGATTCTTGACATAGCTAAAAAATGCCTTGTGGTTATCATTGGAGTCCTTGGCAATTTTTCTTTTGAAGCTCGCCTTGGATGATTTTATGAGGGAACGTAGCTTCTTGCTGATACTGATCAGGGATGTCTTACCTTCTTGGGATTTTACTCTTTTCTCTACTAGTTTCCTCCTTCTATTGTATAGCTTGTTTATGGCAGGAGTCCACCAGACAGGTTTCATTTTCTTGGAGGAGTGAGTCTTGGTTTTGCTTGGTTTAGCACGATCCATACATTCTTGTAGGTGCCCATAGAATGCATTAGTAAAGGATTTTGCAGCTTGGACAGTGTTATCCATTAGCATGGGGGCTTTGAAACTTTCCACCTCAGTCTTAAGTAACGTGAAGTTTGCTTTTGAAAAGTTTTTCATGGTAGTTTCCTTGTCCAGGGGTGGGGGCAGAATGTGGATATCCAAAGTGATTTGTTTACGGTCAGATCTAACCAGCAAGGGGTTGACCTCTGGTGTGGAACACCGGTTGCCCATATTGATGATGACCAGTTTCGATATGTTGTCACCTCTGGTGCGAGTGTTGACCAGTTGATCCAGGGCATTTGAGTTTATAAATTCTAGGAAATGTTGGGCAAGGGAGTTAGTACTAGAGTAGTTCTCCCAGTTAATGTTTGGGTAATTGAAATCACCCAATATTAGGGTGTTTGGTAGGACCTTTATGTTTCTCAGTGTTTCCAGAAATGTGGAATGGGAGTCCTGGGACATGATATGTGATCTGTAGCAAGCTACAATTTGAATTGCAGTTTTGCCCATTGTCAGTTGCATGTGGATGATCTCTGAAGCATTGTGCTGTGCCACTAACCTGGAGGTGTGGGTATCCTTGATGAATATGGATACACCCCAGCCTTTTGGATTTTGGTCTGGGTTCTGTGGCCGAAATGTATGGTATGAGTTGTAGCCTGGTAGTGCTGGGTGCTCTCTAGACCCTTAAGCCAGGTTTCTGTTACTGCACATATATTAATTTTATCCTTACTGAGGAGTGCCTTGAGTGTGTGCATTTTGAGGTTTAGACTTCTGGCATTGAGTAGCATTACCCTCAGTTTTTTGTTACTTGTGCTATTTACGGTAGTGGGTTTGTCATTTGAACCTTGCCTAAAAAAGGCACTATGGGGGTGGCAAGAGCCTTGGCCAATATTCAAAAGCCTAAGGGTGACAGGTTCAGGCCATCTCTAGTGAAGCAGCGTGGCTTGTCGAGCATGTCATCCCAGGCAGACAGACACAGGATCCCCTTTGAATGACACCAGAAACTTAGCCAGTTGTTGAAATTGATAATTTTTTCTTTATACTGTGGTATCATTCTTGGTGAGGGCAGGATGCTACTCAGGGTCAGGGTCATACCGGCCTGGGCTATGTGATCAGAGAGCTCTTCCATGTCTCTTTTCATGTAGTCTAGGGAGGTACGGCTCAGGTCATTCACACCAACATGGACAATGACAGAGTCATGTTTGTACTTGTTCTGGAGTGACCTGAGTGCTTGTGTTATGTGGCAGATCCTAGCACCCGACAGGCAGCTAACAGTAACCTTCTCCTTATTCAGCCTAGTGAGTGGGACGTCAGTGTGCCTGACAATAGAGTCACCTTTTACTAGTATGTTGGGTATGTTATTTTGCCTTAAGGGCTGTGATTGCATGGCACACTGGTTTTGTGAAGTATGTGTTTCATGGTTTGTGTTGGGGGGGTGGAGGTTGCTTGGATGTCTGCTTTGGAGGTCTCTGTTGCTTTTGCAGATTTTTATTTAAAGTATCCGTGTATGTTTTTGTGTATTTATGTGTGTTTTTTGCCAGTGCTGGTTTAATGGGTCTGTGTGAGACTGGTAGTGTGATGCAAGTATTTCTCTTCTCCTCTTGACTGTCTGATCCAGTCTTGGGTTGAGAGAGTTTAGCCTCCAGTTTGGCTGTATAATTGCATCTCTCGCATGTATTACTGTTTGGTGGTAGGAGAGGGTTGTCTGTGTACATGAGGCAGTTGTAACATTGCCTCAAAATGCCCAGATTCACCAGTTGGACTGGAGAGTACACTTGAAACTGCCCTTTGGACATGCCTGGATAGGTACAGTGAACTGTTTTACTGAATGGCTGGTAAGGTCGAATAGAGAGCCTTGTCCTTCTGTAAAGTAAAGGAGGGTCTAGTGCTAGGGTTTATAAGTGCTTGCTATGAGTTTTGAGCAAGTGCTGGGCTGAGAAATGAATGGCTTGAGTGCTTAAGTTGAAAGTTTGTCTAGTTCCAAGGGAAAAATTGAAAAGGAGACTTTGTGGAGCAGGGAATAGTTATACCCTAGCTAAGTGGTGCTGCCCGGTGTGCAAAACCGGGCAAATGCAGTATTTTATAGCAGGGAAATGAAAGAGATAGAAATTAGCCCAAAATGGCCAATAAACTACTAATTTCTGGGCTGAAACAACTCCTCCAGGGACAGATAGGCTGCTCAAAGCTCCCCTCTATCACAGGTGAACAGAGAAACTTCCTTCTATCCAAGTAAGGTATGCGCAAACACAGAGATTTGTAACACAGCCCTGAATTCAGCACTAACCTGAAAACTGGACTATACTAGCATGGAAAGGTGGGAAACAAGTATATATATATATATATATATATATATATATATATATTTTTTTTTTTTTCAGAAAATAAAGCAGATACAGTCACAAAAAAACCCCACTTTAAATGCTCAGAAAAGCATACTTATTGTTATATATCTCAGATCAGAGTTGTAGTCAATGTCCCTAGTAATACAGTAGGAAGAAACACAACTACAGTAAAAGCAGATGATATATATATATATATATATATATATATATATATATATATATAAAACAATAGAAAACAAACAAACTGATTTAAACAAGTTACCCAATTAACCAGAAAAAAGCTCAAAACTGAGCCCTGTTCCAGCAGTCTTCAATCAGACAAGATCTAACTGCACACTCCTACTACTAGGGTCCAGGGGGAACCCTCTCCAAAAAAAGATGGCATGGATCAGTGCTCAGGTTATACAAACAAAGCTAGATTCAGCAGGCCTGAATCTGGTCTATGCTACAGCAACAAGGCACACCAATTTCAGAAAGAAGCAGTTCAAATAAGCAGGCACAATAAGCCTGTGACCAGAAATTCCCAGCTCAGAAGGGCAGAATCCAGCCTCTCCTCCCACAAGAGTGCAGACCACAAACCCTCTTAATGTAGAATAATTGGCCTGAAGCCCAAGTGCTTAAACCAGAACTAATACACTTTTAGAATAGCAGACACTGAGCCTTCAATCAGCAATTCCCAGCTTAGAAGGATGTAAGTTACATGTCCTGCCACAACAGTGCAGACCACAAACCTTCTTAATGTAAAACAGCCTTCTCAAATCTTCTCTCTGTATTAAGTAGAATGAACATTAGACTCAGAATATGATCTCACTGTACTCGGTTAAGTGAGCAAATGAGATGGACCCAGGAGGAGTGTTCTAATACAGACTTACAGGAGGGGCGAGCAATTCCAGAGCCACCAACACTAACACCAAGACAAGAACAGGGTGGGTGGGTGGAGAACTAACTGCAGAGAGACACACAACACACTATTCAATGAAACACACAATTAGGTAACAGAACAAAATGAAATACAGTACTTTTAAAACTGCAAGTTTGTACAATACACTACTGCAAGTTTGCACTTAACTTCAGCTTCTAATGCAGGTCTCCCAGAAGTTGAGCATAAAATGAATTCTCAAACTTTGTGGCTACCACTTAAAGTACAGAGGAAGCCCTCTAGCTATTAAATATCAGATAACAAAGAAGTGAGAAGACCACCACCCCCTCTTATAGCAGAGAGACGCACAGCACATATTCATATTGCGGGTAAAAAGGAGTAATTTGGCCTTGTTGGGGTTTAGAATGAGTTGGATACCAGTAATCCATTGTTCCATGGAGCAGAAGGATTCTTGGGTAAGCTTTTGAAGAGTGGTTATGGATGGGGCTGAGCAGATTGGGGTGGAGTCATCTGCATACTGTATAAGTGATGCATGCAGGTTGGAAGTATGTAGTTTGTTAGTGAAAATGGTGAATAGTAGAGTACCCAGTATTGATCCTTGTGGGATGCCTATAGTAGCTGGTAATAGAGGAGATAGTGTACTTTGCCATTTAACTGATTGTTTTCTGTCAGAGAGATAGCTTCTAAACCATGAAGTAGTAAAGGGGTCAAAGGATAAGGTTGTTATGGAAGACCATATCAAATGCTTTTGATAGATCTAGGAATATGGGTGAGATTAATTTGTTGTTTCTTAGATGGTTAATCTGATTGGTAAAGGAGAGTAGAGCAGCGGTTGTGCTATGGTTTGGGCAGAAACCAAGCTGTGTGGGGGAGAGGAGGTTATGTGAGGCTAAGAAGTGCATTACCTGGGTGTGAATACATTTCTCCAGAAACTTGGAAAGGGGGGACAAGATAGCAATTGGCCCGTAATTTGATAGTTCATAGGAGTTTCCACCTTTGTGAAGGGGAATTATATGTGACAGTTTCCATAGATGGGGTACATAGGTTTCTTGTATAGAGTGGTTTATAAGAATTGAGACAGGTAAGCTAGTGATTCTGCAGCTAATTTTAGAAAATTTGTGGGTAAACCATCTGCTGCGAGTGTGGTGGGTTTTAGTTTAGAGAGTAGCTTTTTAACTGAAGAGGTTGGTACAGGTGAGATTGTAAAGGTGGGTATGCTAGTTTGTTCTACAGTTGGGGTGGTTTTAGTGTTCTTGTTGGATAGTTGGATAGACAGTGTGAGGACAGATTCTGTGAAGTGATGGTTGAATTCTGAAGCTATGCTATCATTATCAGAATTGTTGTTGGGAGATGGGGTGGTGGTTTTGCCCAGTTTTAGAAGGGTATTGAGGGCCTGCCAGAACTTTTGGGGGTTTCTAGAGTGCTTGTTTTGGATGTCTAAGAAGTAGTTCTTTTTATCTACTTTTGTTTGGGTTTTGGCCTTATTTCGTAGTTCTTAATATTTCTTTCTGTCTTGGATAGTGTTATTCTTTTTCCAGTTTTCATTTATGGTGCATGGTTGCTAGACCAGTGCAGATGATAGAACTGGTTTACTATTGAAATAAAGTATGGCACTTCTTCATTTGCTTACATCATCAAAAACAATGTCGGAAACAAAATCTCATTTCCTACACTAAGTCGAGCATCAGTTCCCGATGTCCACATTTGACATAATTTGAAATAGCTTTAGGTGACGTCAGTCACCCAGGCTATTCAGCATAACTTGCCATTAGACTTTCACATCAACAGCACAAGTTTTTTACTGTTCTGCAGGAGGGCAAGCCCCCCTGCACCCCCACACCCCCTGCTAATTATATATACCAACTCCAAGATCGCACTACAGTGTGAAAAGGGTAAATTCCCTGTTCCTCACTGTACTGCGATCTCCATTCACAATACTGAACTCAGACTACTGAATCACACTTCATAGTCGTTATTGTGAATTCATAATAGTCTGGTTCGGCATTGTGCCTGTTTGAAACTGTACTTTCGACCACATGCCATTCAATCCCCTGTAGTACGAGATTTCAATAGTAAACCGATGGAACCATAGAATATTATAAGGTATATCAGTGAGGATGCTAGGTTAAGATTACAACAGAGCCACACTACTGCAGTTTGGCAATGTGTGTAATTGAGTACCCTACCCTGTCCGCTTGTAACCTGCATATTGTCTTTTTTTAAAGACAGCAGTCAGTTATTATGCAGTAACCCAATAATGTATTGCTATTTAAAGAGAAATAAAACCGTTGGCAATTTCCAAGCTGGCAACCTGTTCAGTGCTCCTTACACATTAGATTTTGGGGCAACTGCTCTTCTGCCCTACCTTCATGATGTCTCTCATTTAGAGGAATAGGTCAGATAGTATCTGACTCCATACAAAATGTCTTAACAGTTCATTCCATTTTTTATCACGGGAAGAATTTGTTAACCAAAGAAAGTAAAATATCACACCTAGGTACTGTACGGTATTTCTGGATATGGTTTCCACCTATCCCTCTTTTTGCAGGATAGACCTTATTTAGGCAGTTGCATCCTGATTAAAAAAAAAAAAAACATGAAAAATGTCAAATGTCCTGAGATTTCAAGACAACAGATAAATATTTTTTTTATTTCCTCTAATGTTTGCATAAAACAATTATTTTGTATCTTATACACCTTAATATGATATGAAACAACAGAAAAACTCAAATTCCATAAAGATGAGCTGCTATTTTCAAAGGAAAGTTAAGTCCAGTCCTTTTCACCAGCTGCAGCTACAGTTTCTCCTTCAAAACTTCATGTTTTCATAGAAAGGTCTCACTTTGGACATCTCAGAAGGTGGCAACCCTGTTTATGAATGGCATGCTATTTCCTTTAACGGTCTTGTTGTAGAGTTCAGGTAAGTAGTTTAGATTGTACTGATTGCTAGACAGCAAAATAGAATTGTTTTTGCTTTCATTGAGGATGACCTAAGAAATACTGAGCCATTTTTCAAAAAACAAAGAATCGACTGTAATTCTTTTTCTACCTGTTAATGATTTCTAGCAAATTATGTTTTTTTACTGTTGGCTCATTGTTGTCAACATTTCTACAAACCTAGGTTCAAATTCCATCTCTGCATATGTGACATATCATAAGATGTTGAATAGAGTAATTACTTTGAACATATAGGCTTTACATCTTGGGGAGAGGGGTTGACAGAATGGTTAAAGGCTTTACCTCACAGATACAAGGTACAGGATTTGAATCAAACCTCTGGTTGTTGGCTAGGCTTGTAATAGACTTCAGACTGATAACCAGTAATTATCTATGAACCTATATGTGCATTATATCACAGATATGTTGTTATGACTGTGCACTGTTTTGAGTTTAAAGATTGATGAACTGCACAAAAAATGAGAACTTCGTTCCATTTAGTCACATGAGACTTTCTATTTTTGGGCCTCCTGAGTTGTTTTAAAATGTGGATCACTTGGTTCTACTACAAGCAGTGAGTCCCAAGTGCCCAAAAACCACTGTCTTGATGCCACAGACTCGAGCATATATTGTAGCTCATGCATGCTGCTGTTCTCACTCAGACTCAAGTATGAGTTGGAGAAGCAGCTGCTGCACCTTACCTGAGCGAATTATTTAAGTATAAGCGAGTTAAGTGTGGCAGACATAGGAAGGGAGTGGGGGATGGGAGTATAGATTAGGGCAGTGAGAAGGGGGTTAAGGTTTAGGGAGTAGGAGGGAAATTTCAGGGTTAGGGTACAGGAAGGGAGTTTTAGGATTAGGGAGTAGGAAAGGAGTCTTAGATTTAGGGAAGTGGAGAGGAGTTTAGAGTTAGGGAGCTATCAGGGAATTTTGGTTTAGGGAGAGGGAGTTGGAGTTTCAGGGTAAGAGAGTGAGATCTTGGGTTAGGAACTAGGTGTGAGTTTAGGATTAGAGTCCAGGTTCTGGTTGGATATGCAGTTTTTTAAAGTTGGGTGTTGGGAGTGCTAAGTAGTTAGAGAAGATTAGACTAGTGGGAGTTACAGCTCTTGCTTTTTCAAACAAGCATGTCACAACTACTAACACACGAGCACTTGCAGTAGACATAGATCACTTCCCCGAAGTATGCTGAAGTATAAGAGGTTACATTTAAATCTTCTTGGTAGCAATGTTGAGAGTCTTGAGATCTGCCACCTATGCTCAATGCAGACAGACAGAAAACAAAGCACATTTCAACATCCACCCACCAAATAAAATAGTCAGTGCTGTCTGTAATTGTAGCACTGTATACGTGATTTATGCTGCTCAGTGTCTGGGTTTTTCTTTATATGTGCAAAACTGCCAGGTCTTTTAGAAGATGAATTTCAGAACATATCATAGGTTCATAGTTAGATTAGGCTAACTGTAACTGCCTGCCTTGCAGCCCATTTTAAAAGCCTAGCAATTCCCTTGTGAGACTCAAAAACCCTGTGTTGTGTGTGTGCAAAAACACAAACATTTAGGCCACCCTCCCAACCCCCATTAGGCCACCCTCCCAACTCCCATGAGCATCAAAAATCCAAATACCACTAATGCTCTTGTGCAAGCTACCAGTGATGTGGGTGATCAGCACCATTTTAAATTTCAGGTTTGCAGGTTCTGTTTTTTAACAATGGTATGTAGATTGAAATAACATACTGTTGATGGCAGACTTTAGATGGTAGAGTAGATTAAAAGTCAATGAATGGAAGGAAGGGAATTAACAAACATTTTAGCATCATGTATTTAAAAAAATCAAAGATGCAGATCCTTTTACTAATGAGATTTCTTGTTATACTGTGATGTACTTTAAGCAAATAAAATGGTATTTTGTTTCTTAAGTACTTTTTTCTTTTTTACCCAGAACTTGAAATTAAGGCAAGGTATGCACAAGTCCATTCTTTTTTATTTATTTAATTACTGATTTTTGTTGAGCATATTAATCTGACTAGTTATATCGCCAGTTTTCAAATGAGCCCCAAGATGGTATTTTCACATACCTCATGCACATGTGGCCCTGGCTGCTATTGATGTCATTGCCATATGAAGAAATAGTTCCTTTCATGATCCCTGCCACAGAGTACCATAGAGAGAGGACCATCCATTTGGTGTAATTATCTGCTTCTTCTGCATTTGTCATTTCTGCGGTTGCTGTTAGAACATCGAATGTTCAGAACACTGATGTTCCCAACAGCATCCCTGGTAGTTCCAAATGTCAGAATATTGAACTGCCATACAAGCAAAGTTCAAAAGCTTGCACAGTGGAAGTGGGTGATTCTGTGCTATCATGGTACAGCTGGATTTGGGGGTTTGCCCATTCCCAGCTGTAGTGCAATCTCTGAGTTAGTACATATAACTAGCAGGGGGTGCAGGGGGGCTAACCCCCTCCAAAATCAGCAAAGTCTATGTTTTGTTGTTCGCTATTACAGCTGCTTGATTTTCTGCCATTTCAAGCTTGTGGTTTAATACTGTGAACGTCAATGTTCTAAACATTTGACATTGTAAAATAGACCCAATTTCTGCACATATAACTGAATTTTACACTACAAATATATGTTAAGCCATCATAGAAAAAAATCTAATTAGCTGAATTTGAGCTGCATAAGTAGCATGCAACACAAATCCTTTTCTCTCTCTCTCTCTCTCTCTCTCTCTCTCTCTCTGTCTAATATTTCATGTTAAACTGTGGCATAACAGAGTGATTCAATATACTATTAAAAGTATTAGTGAAGTGAACAAGAGGTTAGGTTTATCATAGGTATAAACTGCACAAATTAATTTCAGAAGCTGATAACCTAAGACAAAATCATGAAGCATATATTACATGGAATGGGGTATCCTAGACAAAATTCACTGTTATTACCTTGGCTAGATAGTAGGAATGAGTACAGCCCCAGACAATAGACACTCCATTAATGTAAAGACCTGGTGCGATAGGGATACCCAAGACAATGATCATTCTATTCCATAAGAGTCAATTGTAGAGGAGGCCTTAGGCAATCAGCAGATTACAAAATGCACATAGTATAGAAGGAGCAACCTTGGACATGTGCATTATGTCTGCATTACATGTATGGAAGGATATATAGGTACTAGTTGTGTAACATTATGCAGGCTAGAGGCTGTAGATGCATAACTTGTGCAACACTATGCTTTGCTTGCCTTACAGTGTGGTTCACTCAGCAAGCCTACTTTCCTTCATTGCCTGACCAATTGACTTAATACAGTACCTTCCATAAATTCTACTATATCCACCTCATCCTCTTTCATAGGCCATTAATGAGATCATTCATAAAATGAAATATTTGCTACAAGGTAAACCCCTGTCCAAGGGTTAAAGTCCCAATGTCATAATAAATAGTACCCATACAAATTGCTATATAACTGACTGCGGTGGTGGTGCTGCGGTAGCATTGTCACCTCACAGTTAGACGTTGCCCGTTCGATTCTCAGTTACAGCGTCTTCTGTGTGGCGATATGCGTGAATGGGCGTTCCTTCATTGAAGGTTGTGCATTAGGCCCAGCAAGCCAGCACGTAAAAATCTACTGCCAATCATTAGCGGACCAGAGTTCCGCTGTGGCGATCCCTAACTGGGAAAAGCCGAAAGACACAACAACAAAGTGCTATATAACTAAACCTAACTTAAGATGCTTGCTGCATGGGGACCTGTCCACTTATGAAATCCACTTGCCTCCCCTCTTGACAGTTATGCACATGTGGCAATGTGTCAGAAGGTTTAGGTAGACAGTGAGATAATAAAGTGAAAAGTGAAAGGGTGATGAACTTCCACAGAAATTCAGTCCCAGAGGCTCTCACTGTAACCCCCCCCTCACACACACACACACACACGCACAGTCCTACATATACATACACACAAAACACACCCACACTTACACAGACACATCTAAAATATGCACTGAAAAGAACTCTCAAGAAAAGGAGGAGGATTGGCAACCCAGCTAGAAAGGTCACGTTTCCTGTCTAGAAGTATCATATTGTAAAATAATCTGATATTTATAAGACTTAAAAAGAGTGCAGATGTCCTTCCACATATTCAGACTGTTTAAAAGAATGACATGTTCACTCATTCATTCTTCAGAGACATGTTCATGCATTCATTCTTCAGTTAGCTGCATTTTCCAATTCAGGGTTGCAAGGGACCTCAGTCTATCCTAGTAGAATTCAGTAGATAAAAAGCTTTCTCAGCCTTTTGACTAAGATCAAGTGTATAGAAACTCATCCAGTTCGTGGCACCAACCATTCGCTGGATGCACACAATTTTGTTGGTGGGCTTAGTCTTTGTTGATTAAAAAAACACAGACAACTAAATGTTCAGTATTAACATATTTAAAAACTAGTTAAGCCTGAGTTAGCTAAATATAAACCCCATTTGTGTAATATAAATCTAAATACTGTTTCTGTGTACTTGTTTATAATATGTAATTCTCAACAAAATGAAGCTAAAAATATAAATAAGTGAATAAATAAAGAGGGCACTGGAATGGAAATTCTGCATTAACACATTTTTTCCATCATTCATCTTCAATTGTTTGAAGGGGGAAAAATAAACAACATTACCATCTAGTGGCCATTTAACTGATTACAGGAGTAGAGCACATAACAGGCAAGAGTAGAGTAGAGAAATAAGAAACACGCTTAGATAGGAGAAAACTGGAAAATGCCAAAACTGCATCTAAACTCTAAAGGCTATGTCTAATTGTTTTATCCTAAAGTAAATCTTATTTCTGAATTTTGGAGCATAAGCAAGTAAATGATCAGGTACAGTCTCTGTAGCCTGGAAAAATGAATAAAACCACTCAAAAAATGGTGTAACATATTTATTTATTTATTTATTTTTTATTTTACATTTGTTAACCGGGCTAGTCTAACTGGATATATGTCCATTTTCAGTAGAGGCCCGGGGAGAAAAGCTCCTCACATAAATCAATTACAATGAGACATATAATAAAAGTACAGTAAGGATATACCTTTTGTAATAAGAGTCACAATAACAAATAACAACAACAACAAATAGCTAAGGCATGCTAATAAAAAGTATACTAGGTCATTTGAAGCGTCACAAATAAAAAAGCTAAGGATTAGCAATTGTTTTGATAAACTGTTGGTAAAAAAGAATTAATACAGGACATATGAAGAGGTAAAGAAGAAATGCAAGGGAGGAGAAGAGTGAGATACAAAGGTCTAGTAAGGAGAGGAGAAGGAGATGGAAAAGAGGAGAGGGTAGAGAAAAGGTGAAGTGGGACAGAGCATGAGAGGAGAGCAAGAGGGTGAAGAGAAGAATGTGTATTTCTGGTTAGTAAAAACAGAGAAAAGTTATGGTAGAGAAGGGGAATGATTGTATATTGTATACTTTACATATTGTATACATATTGTATACTTTACATATTGTATACATAATGTATACTTTACATACTACAGGATTCTTTTAGATAAAAGACAGTGATAGTATGTGCCTGAAAACATTAACTGTTTCCAGCATATCTACTAGAGGAAAGTCAGAAATGATTATGGTGCTTCTATGTTGCGTATATGGTTTAAAAAGAAATATTATAACTAGGAGTTGAGCTGTTGTACAACAACTGTATTTCTCTCCGTGGTTCTGGCAACCTGTGCTCATAATCAAAATGCATATTACTAAGATGAGAAAACCAAAAGTTTAAAATAATGAAAATAAACTTTATTGAAAGTTATAAGAATGAAATATGTACTGTGCATGTCCGAGAACACTTGGACTTCCTGAATGGAGATCGTGGAGCAAAAACAACAGGTGCTCCATTGAAACACTTGATTGAAATTAAAATATAGTGCTCTCAATGTTTTTGTGGGGGGACTGTGCCCCCCTCCACCCCCACACCCCTGCAGATTATATAAACCAACTCTGAGACTGCACTACAGTGGAAAAAAGGGTACGTTTTCAATCCTCACTGCACCATAGTCTCATCTGGAAATGTTGGAAACCGTATATTTTAGTTTCAATCAAGTGTTTCAATGGAGCACCCATTGTCTTTGCTCTGCAATCTCCATTCAGAAAGTCAGAGTGTTCTCAGACATGCACAGTACACATTTCATTATTACAACTTTTGATAAAGTTTACTTTTGTTATTTTACATTGCGGATTTCTCATCTCAGTAATAAACATTTCAGATGTGTGCACTTTCAATCTACTGAAGTTGAAGTAGATCCATTTCTACCTGGGCATGGATCATCAAAGGGTCAACTAAAACCCAAAGAGAAATGTCAAATATCTGTTGACTTGTTTCTGTTTTTTTTCTTTGGAGTATATAGCATCAAGTGCTCAGTTGTGGGCTAAATCCATCATACCTATGCTGAAGTTACAGCTGAATATAGCACACTTAAATGGAGGTTGAGCAGTTGCTAGTACTGTGCTATTTTATGTCCATCAGCTCCAAAAGGGAAAATGTTTACAGAGCTGGTCATTAGGTAAAATACCATCTTTGGTGAGCTGGTTGCTGAGCTACCTTCTGAACCATTCCTACCTGCCCCTACTGTTAGGAAAAAGGGCATCCGAAAGTGATCCTGGCCATCATAAGAACATTGACAACAGAGAAGCTCCTCAGGAAATTGTCACACTGGAACACAAAACAAAACAATATAAAGAAATTGTAAGCCCTAGGAAAAAGTCCAGGATATGATGAAAATATAGTCATTTATTAACCTTTGAAGGCTGCTAAGCACAAGCACCTCTTTTAAGGCAATGCAGTACAACTTGTCAGACACATATTCTTGATTCTTCACTGCAGCAAATTAGCCAAAACAACTCTTTGTGAACCTAAAAGAAATGTTAAAAATGCATTTTTCTGTGGGGAGCTATACTTGACAACCTAAGTGTTCCTACTCTAAATAAGAACATTTTGGGGAAAAGAACAGTTTTAGTGATTCCTTCTGTACTTCTGATCATTTGAACATCTCACAAAATATCATTTAATTCATGCTGATTCTGAAAATGACTATAGCATATGACTTGGGTCTATTTGGCAAATTCTGTGCACTCTTCGGAGCTGGCATTTGTATTACCTCTATCTCTTCTCCTTTAAATGATATTTCATTTTGCTTCTATCATAATAAAACTTGTTTTTAATTTGATTCCCTTTAGTAGATCTGCTACATTGCTTATTTCTCTAGTTGTACTGAGCAGTAAGTAGAGGACAATTCTGACTATAGTCTCCTTCACATTAATAAGTGAGACGGATGGAGTTAAAACTATCAGGGGGGATGCATAAAGGTTATCACAATGTGTATACTATGTGTGCACTTTTTGTAACTTTTCTGAATTCAAGAACAGCCAAGCCACAATGCTTTTGCTGTCTAGTCACTCAGAAAGATTACACAAAATGTACACAAGGTGTACACTTTGTGGTAACCTTTATGGATCCCTATATGTTTAAGTGGCAAATTAAATTCATGTATTCTAAAACTTAATGACATTGATAAAATAGCTGTGCCTTCCAATTGTATGACCTTAAGCTATTTAGAGTAATAAAAATGATTATCTTTGTACTGAAACAAAACAAGGCATTTCCTAGTTTAGTCTCTGGAAGGCCCAAAATATCATATGACATTCTTAAATTTTAGGCCACTATAAAATACCTTCTGCTATTTCTTTGCATTTGACTTTTCCTAAATGTGATGTATGTATCTTTGCAAATATTTATTCATTCTCTCATTGGACCAATAATAATAATAATTACATCTGCTTTAAAATAGTGAGCTTTGAACACATAAAAACTCATCTATGTATAATATAATTTTACTTCTTTAGGTATGCAGTCATTTTGTCTAGCAAACCACTCATGATGTCTTATTTAAGTAATTGCATTTGTCTGTCATTTTCTGGTATATCTGTTAAGATTATCTAATTTAACATCAGACATAGTTAGCTGTGGAAGAACTCAAAGAATGTCTTAAGTCTTTTTTCTAGCAGATCTTCCTGCTCTTTAAAGTATCCTCTGATACATTTATTAGCTATGTGCACCTGATTTACAGACATACTACACTTTCAGATCATAACTTTGCAAAATAAGCAGCTTCTTTTGCAGTTGGAGTCTTAAACAATTGTTAAATGCTTTACAGTGGTTTATAATCTAATTCCACAATAAAAGTTTTCTCATAAATGTAATCATAGAAGTTTAGGCAACTACAGACAATGGTTAACATGTATTTTGCTATATGTGCATATGTTGCTTATGTGTCTCTTAAAGCTCTAGATCTGCATGCAAAAAGTATACTTCCATGCAGCAACACAGCTCCAGTTCTAGTTAGCTAGCATCTGTTCAGCCATTCAGTCAGCTCAGCTTAACAACTACACCAAGACTCTTCATTTTATTCAGCTATTTTCTTAAATGCCACAGGTTCTCTTCTTGGTATTACTAGGACTGCCTCTGCAAAAGTCTTACTGCATTATTCCCCCAGTAAACAGCCAAATCCTATATATAAATTAGCATATTTATGCAAAAATACCTTTGGCATCTGAAGTGTCCTAATTAGACTGCTTAATTTCCAGTTTATTTTTCATTTGTTTGACTAGCAGTGAAAGCCTTACACCTGAATTTCTGTTACTGCTAGTTGTATACTTAGCACTCAGAATTTTCTACTACTGCCTTCAAGAAACATCTGAAAAAGGAGCAATAATCAAAATATCTGCTTTAGAAGCATTTTGTTTTGATTTGCATATGTCTATATACATTATACTGCCTTCTTTAGAAACATTTGTGGCAATTTCCTGATTGCTTTGCATGAGGTTCATAGTGGCATTCATAATGTCATCTGTGATAGTGTTTGCCTTAGAAATATTTGGATACAATTCTTAATGTTAGTGGTGATAGACCCACCTTGAAGATGCAAGTTATGTGCCTGCATTATGTTAATTTTCAGACACATAAAACATTCCAAGCATTTCACAAGTTATGCAGCATAAGATATTTGGCATCTGCATTGATGTCAAGCTTGAAAGTAATGCATATACCTTGTATCAAGTTCTTCTGACTAAACAATGATCTCATTACTATTATGCCTTGTACTAAGCTCTGGTTATGCATTTCTACTTTACCTACAAATTTTCAACTTTCTCTTCTTCTGTGGACTCACTAACAAGTAAATTTTGCAAATTAGGCTTATTGTTTTTCTTCACACTTCTCTAAAATTACTATGACTACCACAGAGCATGCTAAATCATATTCAAGATTTACATTTCTTTTTATTGTGCCTATATTCACAACTAGTATATGCAATTTACTTTTAACTGTGCAGCTTCATCTATACCACCTTACTTGGATATGCCTACGTGCCACTGCCCCTAAACCCATCTTTACACATTTCCTTACAAAAACCCTTTTCCTAACAATACCACTGCACAAGATGTACACACACACACACACACACACACACACACACACACACACACACACACACACACACACATGCACACACTTTACATAAACATACATACACAACACTATACCTATCCCACTTATGTAGCCCTTATAGTAGTTACCCACACACAATCTTACCACAGGAAAAGTTAATGTTCCCAGAACATTTCTGGCAGCTGAACACAACTATCCTTGATCAAAAGCCACATCAGTTAACTTTGTCAATAAAAGTCAATAAAAGTGGATTCAATATAGTTAACTGTAACCCACTATATATAGTAGTACTAATATACATATACATATACATATTATTTAAAAACACCTAGTGGGCCTGAAACTGTGTGTTTCAAGTGGGAAGGGGTGGGTCTGCCTCCCTGACTTGTACTCAATACAGTGTGCATGCCAGAGAAGACTTTGCCCTGCCAAAACCTCTGTTTCTGAATGCATCCCTGGTTTTACTGTTCCAAACCTACATAACTGCATCTTTGAATTCAGCACACACTTGCTAAGTAACTACAAGACCACAGGAATTTCCTGACATAAACTAAGCAAAGACTGCCTACAATATCTGGCTGAACCTTGCCCTCATAGCACCTCAGTTTCTGAAAGCATGCCCAATAGTTATTTTTAAACATATAACTTGGCATTTACCCTAAAATAGCTTAAAAGCAATAGCCTGTGTTTGCTAAACATAGTCTTAAAAATGCTATTTGATCCTTCAGCTTTTTACATTCAGCCTATGCCATTCCCATCACATTGAAGGGGAAAGTTCAAACATTCCTAACTGAAAGGAACAAACTCTGGCTAGTAATATTATACTATACTGTTAAGCACACACCCTTTAATAGCTGCCATTTGATCATTAAGCTCCCCCACCCCACTTTCTGCCTTCCCCATTATACTCAAGGGGAAAGTTCAACTTCTTAACTCAAAAGAACAAACTTTAGCTAAAAATATTACACTCCACTGTTAAGCACTATACCATTTAAATCTGCTGTGCTTTAGAATGTATAGCCTTATAGCTGTGTACACAAGCTGAGTTGAAGTACTGACCTGCTCTGAGTATAATCCACTGATTGCTTATTTTGGAATCTCCAAACATTCTCAGCAGGTGTATCCCACGCCATTCCCCTACCATACCCCAATTTCCACCCACTTCCCTTACTGTATATTTATTCTGCACCATACACCAACCCCTAACAGATTTGACCACTCAACATTAGTATAGTACAGAACTCCTCCCCCACAATATACTTACATGAAATCTTAATCATCTCAACTTCTCCTTCATCCATCCCAACCAAACCCTACCAGGTTTGACAACTCAGTGGCAAAATAGTTAAAAACTCCTCCACATATTACCTAATCTTCTAACATTTCAACCTCTTTCTGGACATCTCAGACAACTGCTTTCTTTTTACTCCACCCACAACCCTTCACTTTTTCATCTACATTTTCATTTAAAATACTTTTCCTAAACTCTAGCTCTCTACCCCTCTTCCCCTGATCAGTAACTCTTTAACCAAAATGCAGTTGCTTATATTATTCTTTCATATTCTAGTACTGACATCCCACTTAAAATACTGTCACTTTCCCTTAAACTACACAACCACAACCACAACTTCTGGCCTCCTACTTAACCCAGATAATAATAACTATACCAATATATCTTCTATCCTCTTCAGTCTCTCCAATAGTCTCTGTCTTAAATACAGAATACATCACTGTGATCACCAATTCCTTAAAACAAATCATCCAGTCATACCAACCGTTAAGAGTTATTCCAAATTTTTGCTTCGTAACTCAAAGATTCAGTTGTGTGAGGACATTCACCCAAACCCTATCCCTACTTATTTAAACCCAAACCTCAACACCACCAGTTCCTGCAAGCACCATAACAGCTCAGATAACCCCCTCCTTCAGATATAAGCCATCCCTCCTCTAATGCATCTTGCTCCTTATACAAATACATTTCCTACCCAATCCAAGTCCCATTCATTGACATACCATTCTCTCACTCTGTCAATCACAAGTCCAGTAAAAAATAAGTCTGGTAACATTAAATCTTCTTAGTATTTGTAATAAACTTACAGATCTACATACCTGGATATGATTGCATTCCCCAGATATCCCAGCCATCACAGAAACATGGCTTAAATCCAATATGAAAAATACACAAATACTTCTTACAGGCTATAACATTATGAGGACTGACTGACCCCACAAAAAAAGAAGGCAGAGTCATTCTACTGTACTCCATATCCTATAACCTCTCCTCCTATTCCAACTTCATCCACAAATTTCAGTCAGCCAAAATACTCATAACACTTTTAAAGCTAAACTCTAAAAAAAAAAAAAAAAAACTCTGTATTATTGTACTTTCCATCACCCTGGAAACATTATGCATGCCAGAGACAATGCTTGGAGAGAGATTGTCTAAATAAAAAAAAACTTTTAGTGATTCAGGGAACTTTGTAATTAAGCTAAAATTTATACAAAGATAAGAAACAATATTATGACCGACTACTACTTAATCATAAAAATTATCCAAAAAATATTGTTGTCTAGTCACACACTACTCACTTCTGGCTAAAAAAGAGATCTATATCCCTCTCATACCCTTTCCCTCCTTGAAATAGCAACCATATCTAATAAGTACTTTATAGAGAGCATTACTGCTCTCACCAATAGCACATCACTCTCCCCTGCACAGACCCATAACATATCGCCAACTGCCCCCCCACTACCACATTTAACCTCTGAAGTATATGAATCCAAACAATCCTTAGCTGCAAATGCTAACAACTTTACCTTAAAACCTGTAACAATATCTATTATATAAAAAACTGCTACTTAAAACTTGCTCCGCAGCTGCCTACAGCCTCCCATCTGAATAACTCAAGATGGCAGCAGAAGCCATATCTTACCCAGAAGCTGTCATAATCAATAGATACATACAGGAATCTTATGTCCCAGCTATTTGGAAAAGATCATATGTCATCTGACTGCAGAAAGGAGAGAAATCTACAGAAGTCTCTAATCTTTGTCTCAATGCAATTCTCTCCCCTCTCTCACAAATCCTAGAAAAATGTATCCATGATCAATGTTTTCATCATCTTCTCTCAGAACAGCTCTTAACCAGTACTTTACATGGATTCCTCCCAGGCCATAGTACAACTACACTATTATCCTTTATAGATAATATAAACATGAAAAGGGACTCCAGAAAACTTATCTCTTTCATATTTCTGGATCTCTCCAAAGCCTTTGATGCCATCTCACATAACTGTAACTTAGACAACTGAATGGGAGATAATAAATTTACCCTGGGGGTGTCATCTATGTCCCTCTTGGATAAGGGCAGTCAGTGCTGATCACAGACTCGTGCTGCAAATATAAACCATACAATTTGGTCAATAAGGAAACAATGGTATGACATGGCTAGGCTTATAAAGGCCCTAGGGCCAGTAGCTTAGTAACCTCCTTTGAACCTATGACCCTATAACAAACTCCTTCAACAATTGCTCCATTTTGGCCTGTCCTCTCCTTCAGTTCAGTGGCTTAAAATCTTCCTATCTGTTAGACATCAAACTGATAGCAACACACTTTCTCTCCTTACCTCCTCATTACCACTAGTGTATCCCAAGGCTCATTTTTTCGTCCACTTCTCTTTAACATTTTCATTAATGACCTCTATACCTCTGTGATAAACCAAGATGCTGCCAGCCCAGCTAGCTGGAATTTTGCAAATAATTATATGTCATTTGAAAATATTAATATGATTTATATAGAAATGTGACACTGCCAGCCCAGCCAGCTAGAATGTTATAAGTAATTCTATGTCACTTGTAAATATTAATATGATTTGTATGCTTGTCTTACACAGCAAAGAAAACTGTGTTATGTGCTTAGCTTCAAAAATGTAACCACAGTGCACCCTGCTGGGAAAGAGCAGAAATGTCTATAAACTATATGCCAATGTAAATGTATGTTTTCATAGTAGAAGTTGGAACATACAGAGTTAACTTGCAAAACTTTAAGAAAATAAGTTGATAAGTAGAGTTTTACAATGTGTTATAAAGTTAACTTATCTCAGCTAAGAGACAGGATGTCTAGGCTAGGAACTTCTTTCTATTGTCTGGAAACAGAGGTAATTACAGGTTTCCAAGGTAATTGTTTTATGACTTTCATTTTCAGGCAAGCTTCTAAGAGAGAATTGTCAGCTTTTGAGAGGTGAGTATTATTAACAGAGACATGTTAAAATGTAAGTGCTTGCTAGCCTGGGAAACTTAGGCAGGTTACATTAAGAAGGTTCGTGGTTTGCACTCTTGTGGGAGAAGAGGCTGGACTCTGCCCTTCTGAGCTGGGAATTTCTGGTTAGAGGTTTATAGTGCCTGAATATTTGAACTGTATCTTACTGAAATTGGTACACCTTGTTTGCTCTAGCATAGACTAGATCCAGGCCTGCTGAATCTAGCTTTGTTTATATGATTGTTGCTTGTTTGCTTGTTATTTCCCTGGAAGCTAATTCCACCTAATATGTGGCTTCTCAGCGCTTCTGTGGATCACTAGTGATATCTGCATTGCTTACTGTACTTATTTCCTTGTTTCACTTGAAAGAAAGTTACTGTTTGTCGTTTTTGCATTTAGTTACTTGTAACACATTGCACTCAAGTTACCTGGCACTTGCTCACTAAAGCAATTATATAAGTTAGCACTAAAAATTAAAAGCACTACACCCTCACTCCCCACTGGCCCTTGTTTTCAATTATTAAGGAATTCCCAATATTATTCTAGCATGTCCAAAGGTCAGTTGTCAATCTCCTCTCCGGTCCAGCTGGTGAATCTGGGAATCTTGAGACAATGTTATAACTGCCTCATGTACACAGACAACCCTCTCCTCCTCCCACATAACACAAATACTTGAGAGATGCAGCTATTTAGCCAAACTGGAGGCTGAGCTCTCTCAACTCAGGACTGGCAAGACCAGACAGGAGGAGAAGGCAACTACACACACCACAAAACCAGCCTCACATAATGCTACCACACCACTGAATCAAACACATAAACACACAAAGACATACTCGGAGGCTCTGAGTAAAATTTACCTAAACAGCAGAGGCCTCCAAAGCAGACACCCAAACAACTGCTACCTCAAGACACCCCACAAGCAACACATAAACCACAAAAGCAGTGTGCAAAGCAGTCACAGCCCTTAAAGCCAAATACAACACCAAACATACTTGTCATAGGTGACTCCATAGTCAGACACACTGACGTCCCACTCACCAGGCTGAACAAGGAGAGGGTCACAGTAAGCTGCCTATCGGGCGCTAGAATCCGCCACATAACACAAGCACTCGGGTCACTCCACAGCAAGTACAAATATGACACAGTCATTGTCCATGCTGGTGTGAACAACCTGAGACGCACCTCCCTGGACTACATGAAAAGAGACATAGAGGAGCTCTCTGATTATGTAGCCCAGACAGGTATGACCCTAACCCTGAGCAGTATCCTTCCTTCACCAAGAATGATGCCACAATATAGAGACAAGATGATCAGCTTTAACAATTGGCTTAATGTCTGGTGTCATTCAAAGGGGATCCAGTGTCTGTCTGCCTGGGATGACATGCTTGACAAGCCACGCTGCTTCGCAAGGGATGGCTTGCACCTGTCACCCCTGCAATTCTGGATATTGGCTAAGGCTCTTGCCACCCCTATAGTGCCTTTTTTAGGCAAGGCTCAAATTCTAAACCTACCACCCTAGAAAACAAAAATGGGAAGAAACTGAGGGTAATGCTGCTCAATGCCAGAAGTCTAAATCTCAAAATGCACGCACTCGAGGCCCTTCTCAGTATGGAGAACATCGATGTCTGTGCTGTAACTGAAACCTGGTTCAAGGCTCCTGAGAGCACCCCGGCACTATTAGGTTTTAACTCATATCATGCATTCCGGCCCCAAAACCCGGACCACACCACAAAAGGAGGGGGTGTATCCATATTCATAAAGGATACCCACACCTCCAGGTTGGTGGCAACGCATGAAGCTTTGGAAACCATCCAGGTGCAACTAACCATAGGCAAAACTGCTCTACAAATTGTAGCATGCTACAGGCCACCCTCTCAAACTCAGGAACACCACACAGCCTTCCTGAAGACACTGGAGGGTATAAATGTATCTCCAAACACCATCATATTGGGTGACTTCAACTACCCGAATATAGACTGGGAACATTACTCAAGCCCTAACTTTCTAGCCCAACGGTTCCTGGAGTTCATAAATTCAAATGCCATGGAACAGCTAGTCACTGTTCCCACGAGAGGAGAAAATATACTAGATCTCATTATCACAAACATGGGGACAAAATGCTCCACACCGGAAGTATATCCCTCATTGGTGAGATCTGATCATAAACTAATCTCACTGGAAATCCACATCCCGCCCCCACCCCAAACAAAAAAGACCACAGTGAAGAACTTCTCTAAACCAAACTTCACACTACTCAAGACTGGTGTGGTATCCTTCAAGGCCCCTGAGACAGTGGAAACAACAACCCAAGCTGCGGAAGCCCTTACAAATGCCTTCTATGAACACCTCCAGGACTGCATGGATCAGGCAATCCCAAATAAAACCAAGACTCTTTCCACAAAGGGCAAACGTCCAGTCTGGTGGACCCCAGCCATTAACAAACTTTACAATAAGAGGAGAAAGCTATTACATGATAGAACAAAATCCATAAAAGGGAAGTCACCCCTGATCATTATTAGTAAAAAAATACGAGCACTCATAAAATCAACTAAGGCCAATTTTGAGAGAAAAATTGCCATGGATTCAAAGGACAATCATAAGGCCTTTTTCAGCTATGTTAGGAACCTGGGTGGAAACTCCCAGATATGCTCAGAATTAGTCCAAAATGATACAAAAATCACTGAACCCACGGACATTGCCAACATACTGGCAGACAGGTTCAGTGCAAACTTCACCCCCCTCTCCCCCCCTAAAGGAGAGATAACTATCCCAGTGGAGTGTAGCCTCCCAGACATCTCAAATGCGCAGGTGAAAGCTGCTCTCTCTAAAGCTAAAAACACAGCATCAATGGGACCGGATGGTGTCCCTGGCTGTGTGCTACACGAGCTAAATGAGGAATTAAACCCGCACATAAGGCAGCTGTTTAATCTCAGCCTTACCACAGGATACGTGCCCAAGGAGTGGCATACGGCAACTGTGGTCCCACTCCACAAAGGTGGTGCCTCTACGGACCCTGGTAATTACCGCCCCATAAGCTTAACAAGTCTAGTCTGCAAAGCTATGGAGAGGATCATAATGGAGCTCATAAACAAAGATATAGGGGACTTGCAGACATTGGACCCGACCCAGTTTGGCTTCGTCAAGGGAAGATCATGCCTTTTGAACTTGGTCGACTTCTTCGAAACAGTCACCAAGGCCATTGATGAGGGAAAGGCAGTCCATACAGCCTACCTTGACCTTGCAAAGGCTTTCGACACAATACCCCACTCGGGTATTGTAAAAAAAACTTACCAGCTTAAATGTAAACCCATATGTCACAAGATGAGTTGCAAACTGGCTTAAGGACAGAACCCACAGGGTTAGAGTTGCTGGCGCTATGTCAGACTCCAAGCTGGTCACAAGTGGTGTCCCACAGGGCTCGGTCCTTGGCCCCTATTGTTTGGCATCTACTTCTCAGAAGTACAGGCCAACATGGGAGGTCTTTGGCTGACAAAGTTTGCAGACGACTGCAAACTGGGCGCCATAGTGGAAAGTGCATCGGACATGGATATCCTTCAGAAGGGACTCACGGAAACAGATAGCTGGTGCCAGAGCCATGGCCTGAAGTTAAACGCCAAAAATGTATAGTCATACCCTTCGGGAAAAACAAGGTAACCCCAAGCTACCATATAGGTGGCAATCCACTAAGCACAGAAGAGGTTATCAGGGACCTGGGGACCCAGGTTGACAGTGGCCTTTCTTTTGACACTCACGTTGCTAAAGTGGTTAGAAAGACCTTCTACATTGCCCACCTGATCATGAAGGGATTCACATCCAGATCTAGTGAGGTCATTGTTCCCCTGTACTCTTCACTTATCAGACCAATGATTGAGTACAATGCCCCATTCGGGATGTATCTCGCCGACATCTGCAGCAATTGGAGAGACTCCAAAAGTTTCTCACCAAAAGGATAAAGGGACTCCAAAATCTGTCATATGCTGCCAGATTGAAGAAACTCCAGCTCTATTCAGTCGCATACCATCTGCTCAGAGGTGACATGTGCCTGACATACAAGGCCATGTCCAACCCGGAATTAATGGACATGCTCCACCTCAAAAAATCCAAATCCACCAAAACCACTAGAGCAAGCGACTTAAACCTTAGCACGGATATAAATAGGACGTGCTGGAGGGATAGATTTATCACTCAGATATGGTGTGGAATAGAGTCCCGGTCCATGTGAGGCAGAGCACCTCGCTGGCTCTGTTCAAGAGAAATCTTGACATGTGGATGGGAGATCGTAGGTTTACCCCGGGAATCATCTCTGTGTCACTGCTGGACAGAGGCACAACAAACTAATGGGTACAGTATTTTTTCATATAAGGGGTGGCGTAAGCCACAAAAATTTGGGCTAGGCTTATAAATGCCTTGGGGCAGATAGCCTAGTATAAACCTATGAACCTATGAACCTATGAACAAGAATGATGTAATCTGAGATGATTCAGCAGTAATGTGTATTATTAATTTAAGAACTATCTCAGCGAGAAAGTCAGTGCATTTTGTATTTTGTTCTGGATCTGACAACATCACCAGCACTTTGATTTGCTCTGTAAGTAAATTATTTTAGAACATAGTTTCTCTTAGAGAGAGATAGGAACATACCAAGATTAGTTAGATGTTTTCTGTTTTTATGTGAGACTGTCCTGCAATGTTATTTTAAAAATTTCCTGTGATTCTGAACTCTATTGTCACTGTGTTGAGTTGATGACCATTGTCTTGTGCTTTTATTATTTATTATTAAATATATTTGAACCTAGTAATTGTGGTTGTTTTTGTGTACAGATATATAAGCTCTTAGCGTACTTGCATATGTATTTGGTGATACTGTACAAGCCACTCCTAAATAGCCTTCAAGTCTTAGTCACACTTACCATATGGATAATAGTAACACTACACATTATGATTGGGCACCCTTTGGTAAGGGCCTTAGAGTAGCTGATAAGAGTGGCTGGTGGAAGTTGGTACTACCTTATAGCCTGGGCAGAAGGGGGCATAGCCAGTGAACCTGTGCCAGCCTTCCCCAGGAGTGTCTGTGTGTTTGTATATAAATCAGGTCTTGAATTGTGTGTGTGTCACCTACTTGGACAGGGACACAAAGCACTGGTTGGACAGAGAGGGTGCTGGAGGTTTTTGCATTACTACTCAGCTGAGATCTGAACCCTATAGCTGTGCCAGTGGGGAGTCTTATTGGGGATCTGGACAGAAAGAGAGAAACCAGCCCCAGACTGACTGTGATCTCTGTGTGCTCTTAAGGGAAATAATACTTTACTGTGTATGTACTTGTCATCCTTCCAATATGCACGTCCCTCATTGGTGTTAGTGTGATGATTTAGACTCCTTGATTACTGAGCCAGTGCATGGGTGTCACATATTAATTGTTTGGCAGTGGTGGGATATCCACATCAAATATTAATTGGTTGATAGTGGTGAGTCAGCCACATCACATATTAATTGGCTTGTAGTGGTGTGGATATTGAATTCCTGTGGCTTGTGTACAGTGATCACTGAAGGTGTTTGTACTCTAAATCAGCCATGCATTTAGAGTTCATATCACAAATGTTTTATTTCTTCTGTTAGATTAGTTAGTCAGGGAGAGCAGGCAAGCATGTCAGCAGAGGAGTATGGCAAGCTGACAAGGAGCTAGTTGGCTGAGATGTGCCAGGCTAAAGAACTGGTGCATGGAAGCAGACATGATTGCAGCTTTGGTCACAGCTACATCAGAGAACAGCAACCAGGAGGATGATCAGACTGGCCATGGAGATGTACAACTCTCAAAAAATGGACAGCTCAACCTTTCTACAGAGAACTTAAAAATCCATCTGGAGCTAAAAAGACTTGAATTGGAGGCCAAACAATTGGAAATGGAACTTATCATTGTTCAATTAATGTTGTCAAGTGTTTACCTCCCCTTCACAAAACAACATCTATCCATTTTGTCCATCAATTTTGCAACACTTTTACCACTCTCTTAATTAGTATAGCCAGTGTCAGTGATGCAACTTGAAGCACGCTCACCTTTGGTGTAGAAGATTGTGGGTTGTATTCCCACACCAGGTAGATTGATTGCAGATATTGCAGTGAAGCATAAGGGGGTGCTTCACTCCTGACTGTGTCGTCTTTCAGATGAGATATTAAACTGAGGCCCCATCTGCTTGAGTAGGGGTTCTTTACTGATAATCATTGCTTATATACATTATTTATATAATGGTTATTATATACATTATATACATCATTTACAATTATTTACACCCTTATACAATATAAAATGATTTTGTATTGTTAAACACTCCCCCAATCCTTTTTTCCAAAGCCAATAATGTATTTTAGGTTCATAGGTGGTTACTAGGCTAACAACCACAACAGCTTTTTTAAACTTAGCCATACATCCCAAATCTCTGTCAATTTCTGATACCCTTGATAAGTTTAAGCAGGGGTTTGGGAGATGAAACATTTACAAGCAGAGGCTTGGGAAATTAACCATTTACAGGTTGCCTGTGTCCATTACAGACATAGGTGCCAAACCAGGGATGAATTTCCTGTTCCCCATCCAATTGTCCAAGTTGCACTCCAATTGGGTTAGGGAGGAACTCTGCTTCACATGGATGGGGAGCCTGTTCCATAGACAAGGTAGTCTCTGGGATACATTCCTGTCTCTACAGGAGGTCTTATTTATGTCACAGACAAGGCTTAAGTCTTTAGAAAGGGTAATTCTGATGCTGTTTGTTTTGTGGATATGCAGGAAGTCCATCAGAGTGGGTCTGACCATGCATTGTATGCCAGGCATAGATCTCCCCTCAAAAGTCTGTAGGAGACCAAATACAAGGATAGGGCCTTGAGGCAGTCTGCATAGGACATTTTACTTAAGCCCTGTATTCTTTTAGTGAGGAACCTCTGTGGACATTCCAGTTGTTGGATATGCCTGGTTAGGTACATACTAAAATGGCCACTGTACTCAATGAATGCTGAATACAGTGGACAATGACTTTCTTGGACTTACCTTTGTTTATAAGTTGTGCAACACAAAATGATTTCCTCACTACTGTAGACATGTGATGACCAAAGCTAGATTACTATATATGTATGTCACTAAGTCCCTGACTACTGTGTCAATTCTAAGGGGTGTGTTGTCAATATTATAGTTACCAGGGGTGGATTACTTCTCAAAAGATACTATTATGCATTTCTTGGCATTTAGTTTTAGTCCATGGCTCTGGCATCAGTTGTTTGTCTGTGTCAGCCCCTCCTGGAGAACATTTGTGTCAGTGTGGGATTCAATGACAGCTCCCAGTTTGCAATCATCTGTAAATTTAGTCATCCAGAGATCACTGACATTGGCCTTGACTTCAGAGAAGTAAATGCCAAAAAGGAGCAGTCCAAGGACTGATTTCTGAGAGACTCCACTTGTGACTGCCCTCTTTGTAGAGGTGGACTCCCCAATTCTAACTTCCTGGGTCCTGCCTGTGAGCCAGTTGGCTATCCATCTGGTGACATATGAGTTTGTACCTAACCTCTTGAGTTTGTCAACAATGCCCAAGTGGGGTATTGTGTCAAATGCCTTGATCAGACCAAGGTAGCAGTGTGAACCATTTATCTCTCATCCATTGCTTTGGGTACCTTCTCAAAGAAGTCCACCAGGTTGAGTAGGCATGATCTGCCCTTGATGAAACCAAACTGGGTTGGGTCCAGTGTCTGGAGGTTTACTATATGTCTGTTGATCATTTCCATGATAATTCTTTCCATGGTTTTACATATAAGACTAGTGAGATTTATGGGTCTGTAGTTGCCAGGGTCTGTAGATGGCCCACCTTTGTACAAAGGGATGACTGTTGTTCTTCATTCATGCGGCATGAAGCATGTTTGAAGGCTACAATTAAATAGTAATTCCAGATGTCCTGATAGACCATGTTTCATGCTATTTAGAAGGCATCCTGTGATATTGCCTGGGCCCATTTATGCAGTGTTCTTGGTTTTACAGAGAGCATTAAGGACGTGTTCCCTAGTGATAGTAGGGAGCGTTATATTTGATGGTATTTCCTGAGGGAAGGTAGAGAGGAAGAGAGGGTTAAAGTTTGAGCTGAATTTATTAGCCAGGAGGTTTGCTATATCTTCTGTCTCATTATAGGCGGTTCCAATTACAATGTGCTCTGCGCACAATTGTGTATTACCTTTGAGGTTGCAGACATAGCTAAAGAATGCTTTGTGGTTGTCCTCGGCTTGGTAAGCCAAACTTAGCTAAAATTTGGCTATGGTAGACTTTATTTGTTTTCTGAGTTGTTTGTTTAGTTTGGTGAGAGTGCTTTTATCCTGTTGGGTGCTGTACCTCCTAATCTTTTCCACAATTTTCTTCCTTCTGTTATACAGCCTATTGATTTTGTGATTCTACCAGGGTGGCTTGTTTTTTTGAGTTAGTTCTGTACTTCTTTCTGGTGGGTATAGCTGCCTCTATGCAGCTATTAACATGTTTTTACAGGGTTTATGTGAACAGTTCTGCATAGGCAACAGTGTTCTCAGTGTTTATGGGGGCTTGAAATTTTGCCAGGTTATCGCTTAATAACAGGAGATTAGCCTTAGAGCAGTTCCTGAATATTCCATTTTTAGCTGGGGGTCCAGGTTTTATTTTTACATCAAAGGGACCATTCTGTGGTCTGACCTTACCAGGGAAGGCATTACAGTAGGGGATGTGCAGCACTCTCCCATATTAGTATGGTTGCACCCCTGGTTGGTGTATTGACTATCTGGTCCAGGGAGTTTGTGTTTACAAAATCCAGGAATCTCTGTGCCTGTACATTTAGTTTCATAGTTTCATAGTTTAGTACTAGGCTATCTTGCCCTGGGGCATTTGCAAGCCTAGCCCTAGAGATGTGGCTTTCGCCACCCCATGTAGTGGTACTAAGGTGTATAGAATAAATTTAGAATACTGTGCCTTTGACTAGTAGTGACACATTGAAGACCCCCTTACTTATTAAAATTAGTTTACTGTGCCTCTGTCAAGTAGCGACACAGGGGTCACCCCCGGGGTAAACCTACGATCTCCCATCCACTCGTCAAGATTTCTCTTGAAGAGAGTCAGTGAGGGGCTCTGCCTAACATGGACTGGGATTTTGTTCCAGAGTATGGGAAGCCTCTGAGTTATGAATCTGTCCCTCCAGCATGTTCTATTCATGTTTGTACTGAAGTTTAAATCTTTGGCTCTCGTGATTCTTATGGATTTTGATTTTTTGAGGTGGAGCATGTCCATCAATTCCTGGTTGGACATGGCCTTGTACGTCAGGCACAGATCACCTCTGAGCAGGTGGTATGCTACTGAATAGAGCTGGAGTTTCTTTAGCCTGGCAGCATATGACATATGTTGGAGACCCTTGATCCTCTTGGTGAGGTACTTCTGGGGTCTCTCCTGCTGTTTTAAGTGCCGGGTGAGGTACATACCAAATGGGGCATTGTACTCAATCATGGGCCTGATAAGAGAGGAGTACAGGGGCACGATGACCTCCTTTGATCTGGATGTGAACCCCTTCATGATAAGGTGGGCAAGGTAGAAAGTCTTTCTAACCACTTTGGCAACGTGGGTGTCAAATGAGAGGTCACTATCAACTTGGGTCCCCAGGTCTCTGATTACTTTTTTGGTACTCAGTGGGTTACTGTCTATGTGATAATTTGTGGGTACTTTGTTTTTCCCAAAGGGGATGACTATACATTTTTTGGCATTCAGTTTAAGACCATGATTCCGGCACCAGTTGTCCGTTTTGGTGAGGCCTTTCTGTAGGATGTATGTGTCAGCTGGTGTATCGACTATGGCGCCTAGTTTGCAGTCATCTGCAAACTTTGTCAGCCACAACCCTCCCATATTTGCTTTCACATCTAAGAAGTAAATGACGAACAAGAGGGGTCCCAGGACAGAGCCCTGTGGGACACCACTTGTGACTGGCTTTGAGTCTGACATGGCTCCCGCAATCTTGACTTTATGGGTTCTGTTCTTTAGCCAGTTTGCAACCCATCTTGTGACATATGGATTTACATTTAAGCTGTTTAGCTTATCTATGATCCCCGAGTGGGGTATTGTGTCAAAGGCTTTAGCCAAGTCCAGGTAGGCTGTATGGACTGCCTTGCCTTCATCAATGGCTCTAGTGACTGTTTCAAAAAAGTCAACCAGGTTCAAAAGGCAGGATCTGCCCTTTACAAAGCCAAACTGGGTGGGATCAAGTGTCTGTAGGTCCCCAATGTCGTTGTTTATGAGTTCCATAATAATTCTTTCCATAGCTTTGCAAACCAGGCTGGTCAAGCTTATGGGGCGGTAGTTCCCAGGGTCTGTAGTGGCACCTCCCTTGTGGAGTGGGACCACTGTTGCTGTACGCCAGTGTTCAGGTACATATCCTGTAGTAAGGCTAAGGTTAAATAACATTTTTATATGTGGGTTTAGCTCCTCTTGGATTTCACGTATCACGCAGCCAGGGATACAATCAGGTCCCATAGATGCTGTGTTTTTTGCTTTGCTGAGGGCGGTTCTCACCTGGACATCAGAGATGACAGGGAGGTTACATTCAGCTGGGATGAGTATTTCTTCTTTTGGAGGTGAGGGAGGGGAGAAATTTGCACTGAACCTGTCTGCCAGAACGTTGGCAATATCAGTGTGTTCGGTAAATTTTTTGTCGTTGTGTACTAACTCTGAGCATATCTGAGGGTTTCCGCCCAGGTTTCTAACATAACTGAAGAATGCCTTGTGGTTATCTTTAGTGTCCTTGGTGATTTTTCTCTCAAAGTTGGCCTTGGATGTTTTTATGAGAGAACGTAGCTTTCTACTAGTGCTGATCAGAGATGCCTTCCCTTTATGGGATTTTTCTCTGTCTTGCAGTAGCTTCCTTCTTTTGTTATACAATTTGTTTATGGCTGGGGTCCACCAGACAGGATGCTTTCCTTTGGTGGAGAGGGTCTTGGTTTTATTTGGGATTGCACGATCCAATTGCACATTGTGGGATGTGGTTTCCATTGGCCCTGTGGGCTTAAATGATACCATCTCAGTCTTGAGAAGTGTAAAGTTGGCTTTTGAGAAGTTTCTCACTGTAGTCTTTTGTGCTGGGGGTGGAGGTAGTAAATGTATATCCAGGGTGATTAGTTTGTGGTCAGATCTCACCAGTGAGGGCAATACTTCTGGTGTGGAGCATTTTGTCCCCATGTTTGTGATGATCAGGTCTAGTATATTATCCCCCCTTGTGGGAGAGGTGACTAGCTGTTCCACTGCATTTGAGTTTATGAATTCCAGGAACCTTTGGGCTAGGGTGTTAAGGCTAGAATAGTGCACCCAATCTATGTTAGGGTAGTTGAAGTCTCCCAATATGATGGTATTTGGTGAGACATTCATATCTTCCAATGTCTTCAGGAAGGCTGAGTGGGGTTCTTGAGATTGGGAGGGTGGTCTGTAACATGCAACCAGTTGTATAGCAGTTTTGCCTACGGTTAACTGCACCTGGATGGTCTCCGATGCTTCATGAGTTGCCACTAACCTGGAAGTGTGGGGATCCTTGATGAATATGGACACTCCCCCTCCCTTTGTGGTTCGGCCCGGGTTTTGGGGCCGAAAAGCATGATACGAGGTAAAGCCTGGTAGCGCTTGGGTGCTCTCAGGAGTCTTGAACCAGGTCTCGGTTACAGCGCAGACATCGATGTTCTCCATACTGAGGAGTGCTTCGAGAGCCTGCATCTTGAGATTTAGACTTCTGGCGTTGAGCAGCATTACCCTTAATTTTTTTCCATTTTTGTTTTCTAAGGAGGTGGGTTTGTCTTTTGAGCCTTGCCTAAAAAAGGCACTATGGGGTGGCAAGAGCCTTAGCCAATATCCGGAAGCCCAGTGGTGACAGGTGCAAGCCGTCCCTTGCGAAGCAGCGTGGCTTGTCCAGCATGTCATCCCAAGCAGACAGACATTGGATCCCCCTAGAATGACACCAGTAATTGAGCCAATTATTAAAGCTGATCATCTTGTCTTTGTATTGTGGCATCATTCTTGGTGAGGGCAGGATGCTGCTCAGGGTCAGGGTCATACCAGCCTGGGCTATATAATCAGAGAGCTCCTCTATGTCTCTTTTCATGTAGTCCAAGGAGGTACGTCTCAGGTCATTCACACCGGCATGGACAATGATGGAGTCATATTTGTATGTGCTTTTGAGTGACCTGAGTGCATGTGTTATATGGCGGATCCTAGCCCCTGATAGGCAGCTTACCGTTACCCTCTCCTTGCTCAGCCTGGTAAGTGGGATGTCAGTGTGTCTGACTATAGAGTCACCTATCACTAGTGTATCAGGCATAGTGTTTGGCCTTAAGGGCTGTGATTTATTGACACACTGATTTATTGAAGTATGTGTTGCATGTGTTATGTTTTGAGGTGGTGGATTTTTGGGTGTCTGCTTTGGGAGCCTCTGTTGTTTTGGTAAGTTTTTTAATGGAGCCTCCGAGTATGTTTTTGTGTTATTATGTGCTTGATTTGCAGTTGGGGTAGGTCTATGTGTGACTGGGTTTGTTGTGTGTGTGGTTAGCTTCTCCTCCTGTCTGGTCTTGCCAGTCCTAAGTTGAGAGAGTTCAGCCTCCAGTTTGGCTATATAGTTGCATCTCTCACATGTATTTGTGTTTGTTGTGAGGAGGAGAGGGTTGTCTGTGTACATGAGACAATTATAGCATTGTCTCAAGATTCCCAGATTAACCAGCTGAACAGGAGAAGATGCTAGCAATCTACCACTCGACATGCTAGAATATTATAAGAGAGTGCTGTGCCTTTAAGGGAAGTGGTTGGGGTGGTAGGTGGAAGTAGTGCTACTTGAGTTTGAGAGTGCTTGCTTAGAAGAGAAGCTTTGAGAACAAGTGCTATGCTTCTAATATAATGAGTAGACTGGTTATTCTAAGAGTAGAGCTTTCTAAGGGAAAATTTGAAGAGCAGACTTGGCGGAGCCAGAAAAAGTTTAACCCTGTTTAACCGGCGCTGCGCTATGCGGACAATCGCGCAAAGCCATGCAAATGCAGATTTTAAACAGGGAACTTCAAAAGAGCTAGAAATGGTCCAAAACAACCAATTACTACAGCTCTTGTGCTGAGGTCACTCCTTCAGGGACAGATAGGCTGCTCAAGGCTCCCCACTCCCACTGGTGAGCAAATAAACTTCCTTCTTATCCAAGTAAGGTAATGGACAACACAGGAACTACACCACAGCCCAGAATACAGCAAAGCCTGTAAACTGGTCTAAACTAGTCGAGGAGAGGCAGGAAAACAAGGATTATTTTTTGTTTTTTTTGTTTTTAGATAGAAAACACCCAGAAATACAGAAGGCAGCAATAAATCAGTTACACAGGCTAGCACACTTTAGTGGGCAGCCTCAATAGTTAAATTAAACAAACAAACAACAGATTTTCGATTAATTTTCGACCAGGTAAAATTTTAAGTGCAGATACTATATAATGCAGCAAACAGTTAAAAAAACAGTATAAGCTTGTTTAAAATAATTTGGTGTTGTATAGGATTCCCAATTAATAGTGGGGTAATTAAAGTCAGCCATGAATATGGTATTGGGTTGGATGGTTAGTGTTTCTAATAAGTTTAAATACATGGCATGGATTTCCTAGGTCATATGGGGGGGCTATAGCTTGCAAGGAAGTGGTATTGGATTTTGCCTATGGTGATTTGAACATGGAGCACTCAAGTGGATTGTCCTGTTTGACCAGCCTTGAAGTATATTTATTTCTGATGTAAATAGAGACACATCCACCTTTAGTCTCTGCCTGTGAAGTGGCTGGTCTAAATGTGTGGAAGGTATTATAACCTTGCACTGTTTGTATGCTGTCTGCTGCTTTAAACCATGTCTCAGTGACCACAAAGATGTCAGCATTCTCTAGGGTGGAGAGGGCTTCTAAGGAGTGGACTTTGTTTAGTATTGAGCAGTAATACCTTTAGAGCTTCTTAGTTTTCATAACTAAAGCAAATATGGTACCGTTCACTGGGCATCCTGGTTTTATTCCACATCCAGTTTTAATTTCTTCACTTAGCCATCCATTACTTTTATGTTATTTATTTCAAATACAGACTTAATTACTTTAACTGTTCTATCACTTATGTTATAAGCCCCTAATATGTCCCATAGAGCTTTGTATTGTATTTTATCAAATGCCTTGCTTAGCTCTCTTACCATAATTTTAGTTTCTACCTTTTTATTTACAATATCTTCTATTACTTCCTTTATTATCCACAATAATGCTTGACTTTCTTTCCCTTTTCAACCAAAGATTGTTTGTTCAAGCAACTTATTTACTTTGTTAATCTTATACTTAACTATTCTCATAAATATTTTATAATTTGTATTAATCAATACTATTAGTCTCCAGTTTTTCAAATCATCTTTGTCTTTTCTCCATATGAATTTCATAATTCCAGTACATATCTGTTTATCTGCTACACCTTTCCTTAACCATTCATTTAGTACTTCCACAAAAAAGATTTTTGCCACTTTTTCATATGATATTCAATACCATCCAGTCCTGTGGCTGTAACCTTATTGGTGTTTTTTAATGTTTCATTTAGTTCTTTTACACTTACATTTTTTCCAGATTCTCATTATCTTCTTCACTTAGTATTTTAACTATCCATTTCTGTTTTACTTTTGTCTCCTTCTTTACAAACTTCTGTTCTATATACTTTTTAATCACCTTACATTTTCCTTCTTGTGTTATTTTTTTTTATTTCACTGTTCTTTAATTCTCTTATTATTCTCATGTTCTGTTTTACTAATGTATTTAAATAGGGTCCTACTTCTTCTTTTCTTCCTTGTAAACAATATCGTTGTTTATACAACAAGCGTTTAATCTTTTCTTGGTTCATATCATATATTTATCTTTCTTTCTCAAAAGGGATTCTCGTTTATCTTATGGTTTCCTTGAGCACTTCTTGACTCAGTTGTTTCTATCTTAATTTCTCTATTCTTCTCTTTTCATTTTGGCATTCCAAACAGCATTTTTTGTATTTTTCTTTTTCTTTAAAACTTATCCACCAACTTGTCCAATTTTTATAAAATATTCTCAAATCTATATGATCTTTCCATAATTTGTTTATTTCTTTTCTATTGTCTTTAAGTCTTTTTCATTAAGCCTTTTAACACCTTTGCCTATTTTAATGTATCCCTCTTACTCATATACCTCTATCCATAAAGCTATATGCTCTGAAAATCCTTTTTTATCCCTTTTTGTAATATTTTTAAACTTTCTGATACTAAAAAATAGTCAATTTCCATTTTTATTTCTCCTCTTCTGTAAGTCCAATGTTTGTTGTCCCATATATATAATTTTCCACTTTTATCTCATGTACTGTTTTAACATCATTGCTATTTTTCCTATTCTTAAATTACAATTAAAGTCTTCCACTAATATTATATCCATGCTAACACTTACATAATTACATTTTTTAAACATTATTTATCTTTCCTTCTTTGTAACATATGTGTACAATGCAATAATTCTATAAACCTTCATTTCCCACATTACATCTAGTATAGTTATTCTTCCTAATTTGACTATTGTAAAATCTAATATTTTGATATCTTCTTTACATAATATACCTATTCCTGAACATGTCTTTTCCCATATTCCAAATGACTTTTCCATTCCATGGAATTTCAGTTTGTAATCTTTCATCTTCTGTCAGAATCCTAGTATCTTCTAGTATAACAATATCCATGTCCATTGAAGCACACCATTCTAAAATGCTTATTCTTTTAATATTCTTTATACTAGTCACATTTAAAGCTAAAATTTTCAGCTATTAACTGATATTGTTGTTATTTTTATTTCATCCTTTACCTTTTTGTTCTCTTTTGTAATTATGTTTTTGAATTTTCTTTTCCTGTCTTTTACCCTCTTCCCTCTCACTACTTTCCAATTTACGTATTCTTCACTAATGTCAAGTACTTCTTTTTCCCCTTTTCTTCCCCCTGGTTTTACCCCCATTATTATACATTTGATTTTCTCCTGTATTTCTTGTTCCCTTTCTATATTTTTTCATATACTGAATCTTGTGTACCTTCCTGTTCTACAATTTCTAAATTTTCTTCAGAATCCACCCATGTATGTCCTGTTTTTGCACATTTTTTTTACATTTCATATCACATTTTTGCTGCATGTCCTACTTTGCCACAAATAAAACATTTTCATTTATCACATTCACCAATAAGATGGTCATCTTTTCCACAAAAAGTATGTTTTAGGTTGCCCTCTATAGTTAATAAATCCTCTATTACCATTTACATTAATCACACTAGGGGTATGCACAACTTTATTGCCTACCATTTTCAAAATAATCCCACAATCCCAACCCCCAGACCATAAACCTCTTTCATCATATATTTTTGTTTTATCCATGACATCATTACATATTGTCTTTAAGTGTCCTTTTGATTCATCTCTTTCAACTTCCATTCTGGATTGTATTATACTCTATTTTTTTTTTGTTTTGGTTTGTTTTTTTGTTTGTTTCTCTATAAAATGCCTGTACTACATATTCAGTTCATATTTCTCTAAGAAATTTTCCATGTACTGTCCTATTTCAAAAATTAAGTCAAAGTATGTTTCTTTGTTAATAAGTATAAATGCACTTACCTCCTTTGGTGAAATGCCCAATGGTCAATTATAGTGTCCCATACCTCATAACTGTCCAGTCCTATTCTTGCTACTTATTCTTACTGCATATTTCTTCTTCATTCCCTTCTCTCCATTTCTTTTTTATCCTTTTTTAACTGTCTGTGCATACGATTTCTTTTTTGTTTTATCTTCTATAACTTCTTCTTCCTGTGTTTTCTCCATAATTTCACTCCATGATGCCACCAGTTCACTCTCCAGTTCACTTTGGTTAATTATATCCTTTAGATAATCATGCCACAACCCTCCGGATTGAAGGGTTGAAAAATGCACTCCTGCTGACTCTGTTCTTCCATCTGAAACAACTTCTTCTGAAATAAAGTCTCTGAATCTGGAACCGCTTCACCAACATTAATTTCGCCATCCTCCTCCAATGCCAATGACCTCTCTACTTCTGTTGATTCATTTAGCTGCCTTTCATATAAAGGCTCAGCCATCTCCACACTCATTTCTTTTTCCTTATTTAAATTTTGCTCACTCGCACTTGCCATACTTTCTCTTGTTTCTCAGGGCCACCTTCATGCCTGGAATGGAAACAGATGATAGAGCATGGCACCATCAATAACATCCCTGTATGCTCCAAAAAGAGTAGGGGAAGTTCCCTGATGTCCTGGTCAAACTTCCACTGGTAGTATAAATATCACCTAGGGTCTCCCCTGAAAAGAGATTTCTTACCTAGTGTGACTAACCTGGTTAACAAAGGATAAATAAATAATAAATAGTAATATAAATAAATACTTTACAATCATGGTTTAACACTGAATAGGTCTATATGATGCTTGATCTGAAGGGTTTTTATCCTTTTTGGATAACACAGCCACCACAGATTTCTTCTAGGATGTTGGTACTTCCAACCGTTTTAAAATATTGTTAAACAAAACCTCCCAGATTTTTATCACATTCTTCCCTCCTAACTATCAAACATCCATGGGAATACAATTTTTAATGGAGTCTTCACTGTTGATTGATTTACATCACTATGTTTATCTCATCTCTTCCTATCATAACAGTTAATTTATGAGCCTCATAAGCCTTTGACCTTGGCATAATTAAATCTTCCATAAGTAGTTTAATTTGTGCATTTTCTTGTTTTTCTCATTCCTTTACTTTATATACATTTTCATAAAAAAATATTTCTAATACCTGTATTGGATCTCTGGTTATTTTTCTTGTCATAGGCTTCTTAAGTTGGTGATAACCTTTTCTACTTTCTGTTGCCTGACTTGAAGTGTTAAAGGTTTCCATGCTCTGGAATTGTTATCAAAATCACAAAGTCTTCACTGTTGATTGATTTACATCACTATGTTTATCTCATCTCTTCCTATCATAGCAGTTAATTTATGAGACTCATAAGCCTTTGACCTTGGCATAATTAAATCTTCCATAAGTAGTTTCATTTGTGCATTTTCTTGTTTTTCTCATTCCTTTACTTTATATACATTTTCATAAAAAAATATTTCTAATACCTGTATTGGATCTCTGGTTATTTTTCTTGTCATAGGCTTCTTAAGTTGGTGATAACCTTTTCTACTTTCTGTTGCCTGACTTGAAGTGTTAAAGGTTTCCATGCTCTGCAATTGTTATCAGAATCACTTGCTTAACAGCAACCCTTCTAAATTTGTGCATGTTATCCAACTGCCTCCTCATTTTAACTTTAGCAATCTGCAGTTGTTCTTCTTCATGTTCTCTGAGACTACTTTTATTTCTGCAAAACCCTAACCTTTGCCAATTCCTTTAAATAATTCCTATCACTTCTTTCCTATATTTCTTTCTCTTTAATTTATACCATGTTTTAAAACTCTGTTTTCATTTTACCCCACTTATTAGCTATTTCTTCTGTAGAAATGTCTATCTTTCTTAACAACTCTCAAAACTTTTACACTACCAATTCCTTAAATTCTTCTCTATTTTTTCTCTTTTTTTTAACAGATATGTAGGAAAGTGCCAGAATATCAAATTTTGTTTCAGTACTTTGAATCTTTATCTTAGTTTTATTGGTGCATAATCTAAAAATATATTGGATGTGTGCCAAAGCTTTCATTTAACAACACATGCTTTAGTTGAGTATATATTCTCTCCAGTCTAACCCAGTTACTGTAGTTTGGGGAGTAATGTATAAATTATGTCTGAGTTCCTGCTGCTGAATTCAAATCTTGCATACCAAGTATTCTCATATATTTCTTCAGAAGTCTAGCCTATTTTGTTATATTTTCCCCTCTAAGTCCTCTGATACAGCTACACTATTGCAGATCAGGTTCCAGTCTGCCCAACTCATAAATAATAATCTCTGCTCAAAGCTGATTACTTCTTCCAAAAGTCTGTTAAGCTCAATAGCAATAGATTTAGGTGGAGTATAAATACATGTCAGGGTAACCCCCCATCATAGTCCTTAATATAACAGATCTACCACTATTGTCTTTTTCCCTTGTATATCACTATTGAAGTCCCTCTTGCAACAAGTATTATTACTCCTCTATTTTTTTGTCTCTGATAATCTGCTGAATGTCCACCCTGAAATCCTTTCTTTATCAAATTCACACACTCACTTCAAGCCTTATGTATTTCCTGTAACATTGCTATTTGTACCCTATACTTCTTAATATAATTCATTACTCTTTAACTTTTGTCTAGACCTGAAAGGCCATTTATGTTCTATGCTAATATTGATAAAGTAGCCATTCTTATAAGAAGCTATTACTTTCACATATTTACATGATAGTTTTTGAATGTATGTCTCCAACTTGCTACTTGCATACACATATGCTAATGTTTGCCAAGTTGGTCTTGTATGTAGTTGCTGCTTCTCACTTCTATTTGAAGCTGCATCACATTTCCTAGACTTTTGTTCATTAAAGACACTCAAAAAAATTAATACATTATATCCTCAAGCCCTTTTAATTCACAGCAAGTACACAAAACTATGTGCAATTTCCAGAAAAGGGATAGTACCCCTCCACACAGAGATAGTTGTTACAAACAGACAGCTGCAACCACGGGAGTTATCTATTCTAAAGTTAGATTTAATCATAATCAAAGCATATCTTAAAGCATGTGTTACCACTAATACAGATAATTTCTGTCCATTTTCTAACTTTATTACCCCAGATTTGAAAAACAATATGTATGCTCTCAGTAAACCTTAGCTGTGCTTCTCAAGAAAAAATGCAGTTGCTACCCTAAAATAAATAACTATACTCAATTAAATTGTACAGTCTTATATTATGTGTTCCAAAGTAATAAGTTGCTCATGAGGCAACTCAACTTCTTGCAAAACTATTCACTTCCCACATTTTCAGACTTCATTTATTTTCATTTAACTGCATGGCAGTTCACCTTTAAATGTAATTATAATGTTCCTTGCACATATTACTCAGAATACACTGCTCAAACTTTTCTTGATTGTTTGGACATGTAAAGTTGCCATCTCCAACTGAAAGCATGTGCTAAATGGAAAAAGGTAACATATTTCCAAGTGCAATATAGGACCCCTGTAGAGTTCATTTAGAGCAGTTATTGGTCAGACCTCTCATAACTAATTGCTTTAATTTGTTTTGCTCCTTGTCTTCAACTAAAATACAGGTGCTAATGGAAAATAAGCAGCTAATAACTAGGCAAATGTTATAAAGAATTACCTTTTTCATGCTTTTCATCTTTTCTGGTATTTTATAGCTTGACTGCTTAAAAAAACGTGTCTGTAGTCTAGACTTATGCCTGTACAAAAAAAAAACAGCTGAAATTATTATATTTGAATACACAAATAATATGATCACTTTTATATCCCCAGTAGCCCAGGATCACAATATTATATTAATTTCTTATCTTGTAACAGTCTGAATCCTGGAATCTTTCTCACCTTAATATCACTAGCACAAACAATAGTCACTGATCACCCACACACCTCATAATTAAAGTACATCTGCATATCATAAAGACCTGCTTTACAATATAACATGCATTTTACATCAAGAAATGTATTATACAAATATTAATATGAACTCTATTTTATTTACAGTTATTTATTCAGTCCCTTCATTGTCCTTCTAAACATTATTAACAAAGTGTAGATTATGCTTTACAGTCCACCCACTAGTTTAACACAGTCAGCAAACTTCCACTCTTTTTTTTTCAGCCACTTCTTGCAGGACCACAGTTCTTGTGTATACACTGCATCTATAAGAATGACATTTTGCAGTTCTTCCATTTATTCACATTATTGTGGGCCTGTCTTATCATCACCTCAACCCCCCAACACTAGACATTGGTTCAAATCCAAGGTACTCCTGATTCTTCTAATCACCTTCTGGGCGTTTTTTCTGTCTCCTAAATATTTTCCTTTAGAACAATGGAAAAGGTTTTACTAGCAGATTTTCTCAATGGGCTTTGTTGTTGTCTAAAGAATGAAGATCATTGTCCCCTTTTGCTTGCTGGCTCACTTTTTCCTGTCTAAACTTTTTTTCCTCTCTCTTTAGCCTACTCTACATCCAAGGAAAATATATTCTGAAGGCAGATGGAAAAAGCATCTTGAATTTCATACCTGACAATTGACATATCCCGATTGCAGGGATAAAGTTGCTTCTCGTATGTCTTTTGTATAGTGAATACTCATTTTCCACAAACACTCTGGAGTCCCCAATTTAAATAATTTTCCATTCTGCCTCAGTTTTGCTAGCTTCTTCTGCTGGAATGACTGCATCTTTACTAATATGGGTCTTGGCTGTTTCTCATGGACAGATTTAGAGCATAGACAAGATGGTCCCTCTAAATTTGCACATCCTGTTGTGGAATACAACTCCAGTTGTTATTTGTACTTTATAAACAAAACAATGGACTGAGTTTCTGAAGAAGTTCCTTACCAAAGTAAATTAAAGCGCTTAAACTGATGTGTTTTTTGATGTAATAAATTCTGGTTTGTGATTCTTGAGTGGCATTTTTTCTTTTTATTTGTACTTTAATAATATTAATACACTCTATTCTTTCCAGTTTCTCTGATACAGCAGACAATCTCATAGTTTCTGTGCATATTCTATCTTCTAACACTACTGTTTTTGAAAATTTTTCTTGAGAAGCATCATATTTAGCCAGTCTTTTCCTCATTCGTTTCATCCTCTAATTTCTGCAGGTTTCTCATGTCATATCATATCATATATCTTATCAGCTGAATAGCTACTTAATGCTTCTTCTGTTCTTTCCATCCTTTTGACATTTGACTTTATATATTCCTCCAGTATCTCAGTTTAAACACCTCTGAGTGCATTTGATTTACTTTTCCTCTAAGTTATCAGAAGTCACCTCCTGTGGTAAAGCTGAAACTTGAACTGCCTTTCTCTGACTAGTTACATGATTCTTCTGAGAGTGTTTTCATTGTTTTTTATGGTTGAGTTTCTCTTACTTTCTCCATATTTCTTCTTTGTTTGCATCCAGGCAAAATAAGGAAATATAGATCAAAATGGTATAAAACACATCAAATATTAACACAGAAGAACTAATAATGAATCAAATATTGCCTACTAATCAGATAAATAAAACCTAACAAGTTAAGAATAATAAGCAGAATTTGTTAAAAAGAGTACTTACGCTACTAACATCCCACAGCAACATTTTTAAAAAATGAGTATGTAATGCCCACTAATGGAATTAATTCATTATTACCTGTGGAGATTGCATAAATTCACAGATTAAATAAACTTATCCACTCACACATTTTTACCCAAGCACCTGAAAAAGCATAATTCAAAACAGTTTTGAACAGGGTGTCAATAAAGATGATGCATAAACATTACCAAACTCAGAAGATGAAAAAACATTGGATTTCATGACTACACATTTGTCAATACAAAAACACATATAGGTAAACTCCTGATGTATCAGTGTATGTGGATAAGAAAACATTGGTTGTATTCTTCCAACTGATGCCACTAAGATGCTCATAGATATGACATTTAAATGGTTGCAATATCTAGACAATGTACAATGCTTTGCAAGAACACTGTGACAAACATATAAACCAATCGGTACTGGACAAAATATGATGTTTAATTTAATTTTAAATTCTTTGTTGGTATTTTTCATAGTAAACTTGTCAATATGTAGACTGCGTTTAGAGGCAGTGCAGTGACCACAAGGCCTAAAACCTGGGACATACCTTTCTAATTGATGAAAAATATGCATATTATATTATTTCATATACCAACTGAGCCTTGAAGACAAACAACCAGATTTCTTGTATGTAAAGGGAAAATTGTCATGTAAAATGCTACCTGAAAATCTATCATTGGTAAGACTATGCCAATGATTCATTTTATTACCTGCTGTACTTGTAGGATGCTACCATAGGAGGTAATAAATATCACGGTCCCAGAAAACAAATTTTGTTGGGTGTGACAATATTGTAAAAGTTCAGTTCTGTCTCTGTTATACAGCTTTTGTGCAGAATGCTCAACCCATTGTTCTGCTTAAACCTTATTATGGATTCTGTTTCTCATGTCTTGTAATGTTTCAAAATCACATTCATCTAAAAAATATATATTTTAAACGGGTCTGCTTCATAACATTGACATTTCATAATGTTGAATTTCATAACATTGAGACCACAACATCTAAATCCCAAAACATTGAAAACTCAGAACATTGAAAGTGTGCTCCATAACATCGAAAACTACACTGCATACGTAAATAACATACTCTCCACCTATATTAGCTAATAAACACATTCTACAACATTTCTGCAGGGGAGCAAGCCCCCCTGCACCCCCTATGGGGGCCTCTGCACCCCTACCCCCATAAATAAAATATATCAACTACACGATCACACTACAGTGGAAAAAAGTTAACTTCCTAACCTCACTATAGGGGGTGCAGGGAGCATGCCCCCCTGCAGAAATGTTGTAGAATGTGTGTTTGTTAGTTAGGTGTTGTTATGGTGGAGGTGATATTATTTACTTGTGCATTGTAGTTTTCAGTGTTATGAAGTACATTTTCAATGTTCTGAGTTTTCAATGTTTTGAGTTTTCAGTGTTTTGAATTTTTGATGTTATGATCTCAATATTATGAAATTCAGCGTTATGAAATTTCAATGTTAATGAAGCAGACCCATTTTAAACATATAAATTGAGCTTTGTGATTTTTTATTAGATGTTTTGATTGATAATTTTTAGCATTTAACAAGGAATTTTAGTTTTTGGTTTTCTCAATAAACTAGTTTTGAAGGTACGATCAGGACATTTTGTGACAGGGGCATCAAGATATTCAGTCATATATTTTTTTCCATTTTCAAAGTAAACCTAATGGCAAAATTGGCTCTGTGTAAATAATAAAAAAAAAAGGGAAAATAATTCAGATTCCAGGCCACATCAAATTAAAAAAGCCCCAATAGCAGATCCCCTAAGCTGAATATAATGCTGGATTGCATAATAAACGGCATTGTTACTAAGAGCCAGTTCAGCCAACTAAACCCCACATAATCACTAAATTCAAAAGAATGTATGTCACAAACATCTAATCAATACCTGATGACATGTAACTGATGAGAAATATTTGTATAAAGTGACTGAACAGCAAAGATATACATGCATAGTAATCCAGCCATCCTCTGAAAGTTGGGCATAAGCTGAATAAATTCAGTAGTATTACAAGATGTAGCAGTACCCAAACTAAAAAAGAAGCTTTAAGCTTTTCTCCAAAAATTCTGAAATGAGTTACATGAAGGAGCACATCCCTGTAATGCCAGGCAACCTGGAGGATTAACGAGATATTTATGGGTCTTGGGAAGAATATAAACATGTTGGGGCATAGTATTTTGAACTTCCTGCTTCATAGCCAATAACTTAGAAATTACCTATCGATTTACCCAATAATCAAAAACTTCACGAATTATCTTTTGGATTTAAAATCAGATAGCTGTTTTTAGCCTCCTTATCATATTGCTCATAATTCATGACCCCACTGCTCCTCCCATATCAGCTTGAATAATAACAAGTAGGTTACTGTTGTCAAGCTCATTTAAAACTATTTTTCAGAGTGGGATAAATATGAACCAAAATTTCTAAAAAGTGTGCCCTACTGACCATGTAATTTCCTAACATCTGTTTTTGTGGCTTAAATAAAGCATTATATGGTAAGATGAATGTGGACCTTTTAATTTAATATGGAGGACAACAAACAATTTATTTATCCCATTTGGTGTGTCCTTAAACCACTATTTAATATTCAGTGTTTTGCAAAATTCTTTCAAATCTCTACAACTTGGAAGTCTGAAGTATAAGAAGCTGGCATGGGATTCAAACCATTATTCAAAATACACTTGTGTTCCTGAGTTAAAATAAAATCATTATCTTAATTACTGAATTATTAACATCAGAATCAGTTGGTAAGCATCCATATGTCTCTAGGTGTCTAATACTTCCAAATTATTTACTGCCACTCATACAGCTCCTTCTTTTCTAGATAAAGGGGTGTTTGCCACAACATTAGAGCATCTTTAGGAATGAACTTCCTCCACTGCGTGAAGTTCCATTTCAGGGTTTGAGGAGTATTGATCAAAAGTACTAAGGTCCATTGAAAAAGACTCAGACTATCTCAAAATGGATCTAGGATAATTTGTTCCTCTTCCATTTGGCTGTTATCCCCAAGTTTAATGTGTACTGGAAAAGCATACTGAACAATGTGACCAAGTTAATTCTTGATTTTTACTATAATCATTAAGGTCCAATTTAAATGTCTTAATTTTCCATATTTATGGTCTGATAGTTGACACAGAGGACTAAGGCTCTGAGCTGTTAATGAGCTACTTATGTGGAAAACAGTTTGATTTCCTTATCCTTTATTTGCCTACCACATGACCTTGAGCATGCCAGTTAACCAGATCGTCCTTTCAGACAAATGGGAAGTTGGGCTAGGCTCCTTAATGGTCTACTACACAGCATGCTTAATAAGTACCTATGAAACTAAGTCAAATATTTCGTAATTCTTAAATTAAGTCTGAATTTTGTGAAGAAAAAAGTAGGTATTGGACGAGAAAGACTTTAACATATTTGACATATTATTTAGAAACTCTAAATGTCTTTTTTTAAACTCAATAAGCCAGATTCCAAAAGAGTTGCGCTCAGTATAAGTCTATCATGATTCTGAAAGACTTGCTCTCAGTATAAGTGACTTATTTCAGTATAAGGCCTATCTATAAACAGGCTTATACCGGGGGCCCAGATTCCAAATGACCAGCTCACAGCCTGCTTTCAGTGTATGTGGTCAGTTACATTGACAGCAAGTCCTTTGGAATTGGGCCCAATAAGATAGTCAACAAAAAAGAGTACATGCTGCATGTTGTACAGATCTCCATTTGTTTATAGAAGTAATGTTCAAACGAACCCCTGGATAGAGCCTATTAGAGGGTATTAGATATTAATATTTGACATGCTTTATTGCAAGATGTTAGTAATGTATTTTTTTTACAAAATCTGCATATTATTATTAATATATGAGATGTGAGTCATATAAATACTACGTAGGATTACTTGACTCTGTTAGTTCTTTTGTGCTGCTATTTCACATAGTTTATACTTTTTTATTTACATTTTCTTATTTTGATTGGTGGATGCTTGATCACATGTTGTGGGGTGTCTAATTATTTAAGTCACTTATGGTCTCTTATTCATTATAACTGATTAATTCACTTCAGGTGACAAAAACAGCTTTATGCTTATGGGCTCTATGTTTTTGTTTTTCTCCAAAGTACTGTCTGGTTACTTGGTTTAACAATTCCCCTATAAATGAAGTAACCTAAATATTTCACCCTGTCATAGCTAACTTGCTTTCAGAGGTACTGAAGATTAAACTGTCTTGCCTCAGAGAGTGTAGTATAGCCTGCACCTTAGGTAGGTGGAAACTACAATCCTCCAGTCATATTACTGCACCCTCTAGATAAGCAGCAGTAGCAAGTTTGACATGGTGTTTTAGGCCTCTGTCAATAGATCTTTGAATGATCACAAGGGTACTGTGTAACTCAAAAGGAATGACAGTATACTGGAATAAGCCATCTTGTAATGAAAAAGCTGTTTTTTTCTTTGGCTTCAGAAATGACAGTGCTCTACCAGTATCCCTTTGTTTGATCTAAGGAGTAAAGAATCTTGCATTCCCCAGTTTTTTTAGTTTCAACCCCAAAAATTGAGTAGCTGCCAAATTTTGAAAAGTTGGTCAGCTTCCTCAAATCATTATATAACCTAACTGTTCAACCAGCATTTGGGGCTAGCACTGTATTATGCCATTTACCTGAACTGTAGTCATACAGGTAAGTTTTCTTTCTTTATCAGATTTAGTAGTCACTGCTGCTAAGCTAACTTCAGAGGTTTGTACTTTTTTCCGTGGTTTCATGAAGTTCATGTATTGTATATTTGTTCTGTTCTTTAATTACCAGTCTGCTTAATCTTCTTGGTTACATTATTTCATTTTTCTGTTATTTCAAAGGGACCCTGTCACTTCACATAAAATGTTTTCTCTTGAGGGGAATAAAGCTAACACCTTGTGCCCAGCTTTAAATTCCATGGTCTTTACATTTCTGTAATATACCTCTTATTGTATGCCATGTGTCCCTATACAGTGGACATTGTTACCTTTAGCATATCTTGTAAGTTGGTATAGTGATCTATGATGCTTTTAAATTAGGTTTCTTTTCTTCCCAAGTTCCTCTGTTAGTGTGTACAAGTCTACAAGAGTATCCACTATGTAATGGCTGAATGATAAACTGGAGGTATTGTATTAACTGGTCCCAGTTTTTATTATGTACCTCAATAACTTTTCTTAGCATGGACTTTAATTTCACTTAAAATAATCCACTAACCCATCTGTGGTACACTGAGTTTTTTTAATGCCTGACTGTAATGCACTAGCACATAAATGGAGTATCCTGGTCAGTGAGTATTTGCTTAAGTATCTCTAACATGGAAGATAATAACACTATAGCTTTTCTTGCTATGGAGTTAGCATTATGCATATGTAGAGAGATAGCCTCAGGATACTTAGCTCCCTCTCTCTGGAAAAAGTCACACAATATCCCTCTGCACAAAGGAAGAAATTCAACAGACATTAATAACCTTAGACCTATAACAGTCTTCTCTCTCCATTCCAAAATACTTCAAAAATGTATTCAAAAACAATTACAAGACTATCTCTTACAGGAAGAACTCCTATCCCCTACACAACATGGCTTCTGTCCTTCTCATAACACTAGCACTGCCCTTCTAACCTATATAGATATTGTCAGTAAAGCTACAGATAATGGCAGACTAGTCTTTCTTATTTCTAGACTTTCTCTAAAGCCTTCAACACTATTTGTCAAATCAAACTTATACTTCAAACATCCTCACTAGCTCTCTCTCAGCCCAGCCTTTTATGGTTCAAAAGTTATCTGTCTAATAGGTATCAGTCAGTAAAATGGCACTCCATGCTATCTCCTTACCTCCCAGTCATCATCAGTGTACCACAAGGCTCTATCTTTGGTCCCCTCCTCTTTAACATTTTCAGCAACACTGTCTATATTTCCACACTACAGGCCAGCCTAATATAATACAGAGATGAGTCCACTCTTGTTTGCACATCTAAAAATCTAGTACACCTCCAAAAAATTACTTAGGAAGCTTTAATAGCCACTGAAACATGGCTTTGTAACTCACAACTCGCACTCACCCAAAAAAAGACCAAACCACTACTTTTTTCCCCAAATCCTTCTCTCATGAAAAAAAAAAAAAACAAAATGTAAAGTCCTCTCTCTTGATAATACAACCATTGAAGTCACTTATCATAGTGAACTATTACGGGTGATGGTTAATAATCTGACATTAGACCTGCATATACAAAATTGCTTAAGAAAAACTTATCAAAAACTAGGGATGCTTTAGAGAGCCAAAAACTTTCTCATTGATACAACTAAAACTACACTTATACCCCCCCCCCACACACACACTTCTTTGTGGTTCTCCCATCCTTTCTATCCTCCAGGCTTCACAAAAATTAAAACTTGAACAATGCTATAATAAAGTTGTTAAATTTGCAGCACATACCCCTTTCAGAAACTACCACTGTATAGCACTGAAAAGCCTAAATTGGTTAGAACTGCCACATCAGCTAACATATACACAACTTCTTACCACCTATAAAATTAATTAGCATTCATCTGCCTGTCTAGCACTAAAAAAATATTCTGCACAGCTATGTTCCCAATCAGTTATTGCAATACAGTGACCAAAAACTCCTGTCTAAAAACTGAGCAAATGTGCTGGGCATTGTCTGTACTCATACAAGGTTGCTAAGGCCTGGATCTCCTTACCTGTATCCATCAGGTCTATAACCTCCTTCCCATCTTTCAAAACCACTCTGAAAGTCTTCCTAGCTAAAATCTGTCTCTGTTCTTGCTCAAAACCAGGCTAAACTATATCCTTAATTGTGAACAAGTACCTTTTCATTCCTTATACCTCCTTACTCTGCCTTCTTCACTTGCTTCCTTACTGCTATATATTTCCCTTCCCTAGCTTTCTTTCTAAATATACCATAAGTCTGTTTTTCCCTCACTTCATATTGCAATTCCTATTTGTATTAGACTAACTAACCTTTATTTTCTTTACAAACTGTCTAAAATTTTTCTAAATATTAAATTATTGTCATATATCTTGTACTGATTCTTAAATAATGCTTTATATTATCCCTAATTTGTTATAATTATTTAAAATGCAGATGTTTTTGTTTTATATTTGAAGATTGTAAAATTATTGTTCTTAAAATGTTTTGTAATAATTTGGAGATTTTCTCCCTGGGCCTTCACTGAAAATGAGCTTCTACACTTAACTGGTAATCAGATGTCAATCAATAAGTAAATGAATAAACAAATAAAATAGTCCAGAATAACCAAAATGTTTTGAAATCCATTGCTGTATTTTACCAAAGATCCAACACGGTCCACAGCAATGTATTTAAAGGGCAGCTCTTCTACAGCAATGTATTTAGATGGCACCTCTGTGATAGCACTGGAGTGAAAAGGTTTTTGAAGGCTGGGTGTGGTTCTGTCTTCTAGAATTCACGGAATCCATCACAAAGTTCTCCATTTCTTTCATTATTCCTGGTCTGTAAAAAACTAGGATCTGTGCTTTAGTCTAGTCAATTCCTATGCATTCTTCTGGCATGACTATGTGTTAATTTTGTCAATGGCTTTCTAAAAGGTTTGGGAACTAACAGCTGACATATCATTTCCTTTCTGGCCTTACTATGTACAGTAAATAATTCTGTAACTTGAAATGTGGGTCAAAATTGCAATATTTTTTAAGCATTTTCCCATATAACTCTAGCTATTTTTCCGTTGCTCTGTGCAAAGTATTGTCTTCCCATTGTACCTTTTTAAAGTTTATGTGGCTTACCCAAAGGTCAAACAGCTCTGAAGTTTCATTGGTTTTGGTATATCATAAAGCAGAAGGCACTGGTCCCTTCTACTAACAGTACACACAGTTCATATCATTTCATAGCAGTACTCTTAGTTGATACCTCTTCATTACTTTTTTCTTTCCTCAAAAACCCTAATACTTAGAGTTCTCTTTTTTCTGTTTCGTGTTCCTGTATTTTATCTCATCAGGCATATCATCAGGGCTCTGTTCCGAGTTTATTTTGTTTCTCAGTATACACTAACCTCTCCTTTTTTTTCTTCTTTAGGTTCCTCTTCCTCTGTCTCATTGTAATAGAGAACTACCCTCTCACTTTCTGTTTCTTCCCTAGGGTGCTCTCCCTCTATGTCACTTGGAATGAGCACCAACTTCTTGCTTTCCTTACAGCTCTACTTTGCTTTCCTTCTACAAAAAGGTATCTGAGAATAAAATTTATCTTCAGTTTTACTATTTTTTTTCTTTAAAATAAATACCTTTTGCCTAGAATCTTCCCTTTTCTGTCTTACACTGAAAAGAATGGGGTTAGAATGTTGACCAGGCACTGTTTCCTCCTCTTTTATTACACTAACAAAGTCTTTATCAGTAAGTTTCTACTCCTCAGCCATTACCTGCTGCTCTAAATGTTTCCCGTTTTGGGGATTTCTGTTTTACCTTGACAGACAGCTTGGAATTCTGCTTATGTTGTACATTGTCCATGCTTCCTAAATTCATTTGTTTTGGAATACACTCCTTCAGTAAGTGACAAGTACTCCCTATATTGCAACACATTCTGACTGCAATAATTTACTTCTTGAAGTCTTCTCAGCCTTTGGTATGAGCTGACATGGATGAAGGTCAAAAAAGTGAACACTCATATGAGTGAACACTTTTTAGTGCTGTAAAGAAGAATGAACTGTTATATGAGTGAACATTCTTCTTAATGGTGTTTTAGATGGCTGCTCTATGTGGACAGTCGGTCTGCAGCAGGGTCAGTGAATTTTCCCTAACCCTGCTGTTATGCAATCTTGGAGCTGGTATATATATATATATATATATATATATATATATATATATATATATATATATATATATATATATATATATATTATGTGTGTGTGTGT